>NC_056737.1:1776845111-1777142611 GCF_019279795.1 Protopterus annectens
AAACAGGTAGACATGCATAAAACTATAAAAAAATGCATAAATCTATAAAACGGTGTACTGTGTGTGTGTATTACTGCTTTGCTATCAGAAACATCTTTCTCAGTACACAAACCAGCAATAAAATTCAAACATCAAAGTGGTTTTGCCCTACAATAGCATTATGCCACCTCTGGAGTATTTAGCCAAAAAGGAGGCGACAGAGATCCTTCAAACATCCAAAACAGCCCACATAATGTTGTGGGTTGTTCTTAAAAAGGATGCAACTGTCAAGAAACATACACAACCAAATGACATGATGTGCCAAACAAATGTCTCTAAGAGTAGTTCACTACACTTAAAAGCACTATATTTCTGTACCTCCAATCAAACACCAGAAATTAAAAAAACTCGCCCATATTCACATTATCTAATTATCTACATTTTCTGTGCAGTTTTGTAGCATAACATACCAGTTTGGCTTACAAGGTCCAATACACTTACCACACTATAAAAAAGACTGTATTGGCTTAAGTCTGTAGTTTAGTGTACTGTATGTATCCTACAAGATACAGTGCTAATTTGTAAGAGAAAAACTGCACATTAAAATGGAAAATAAATGTCACCCAATGGTGTCCCTCTCCAATCTGTACGATGATTTAAGTTCAGGAGAACATCAGGGGAAGTTCATTTGTAGAACAGTGAGAAGTTTTAACAATGCAGTGCATACGTCCGCAGAATGTTTACATTCTGACATAAGGCAACTAACTGGCAATGACAGGGGGACCACCCTATATGCACTTATTGTACTGTGACCAATTGAGGATTCCTGTTGACAGTGTGAAATCAGGTACAGTAAAATTTGACGATAAAAAAGGGGTCACACAAGCACAACACTCCCTGCCACATGGCTGCATGTAAAGAACTGTACAGAAAATAACAGATGGACAACAAATACTAAAAGTAATTGGAATAATGCACCAGGTATATTTAGCACTGCACATTATAAGGAACGCTATGAAAAGCAGATAAGTAAATAAAAAAAATGAAGGTACAGTGCAGTTTTCAGATGGTGTGCTGAATAAACTGACATGGCAGTGGCTGAAAAAAGCCTTTGTTTCATCTGTACTTCAATAATGTTACACTTTCATGCCATCTCTAGCTACCAAAATACACTGCACTCCAGCAAATATGATTCCAGTGACACAGCACACCCTTTCCACATGGCACATACAAATACATAACCATAACCACAAGTGATACTGAAAACACACAACACAGCCAAGAAAAGTATCAAAACAAGAAGTACTCAGTACACGCTGTAATAAAGCTGCTACTATGCTGACTTGTGCTGTAGTAATAATAAACAGAGTTCCTTCTTAGGCAGCATTACATACAAATTATAACATTCAGTGACACTACAATGTAAGCAGCATATAATGAACCCTTCAGACTAACTAACCACACACACACACACACACACACACACACACACACACACACACACACACACAACTCTGTTACATACATGGACTTGTAGAATTAACGGGACTGAGTTATTACAAGTATGGCTCTGGCTTCAGGAATCCTCACTCCAACTACATATAAATGTCAGCCCACTAGGAATCACAGCATCCTAAATCAATGTGCTTACCTGGGTTCCTTTTTTCTTATTTTACTGCTACAGTTCCTCCCTCATTTAATTTTCTGTTCTCCCCCTCCATTATCCAGTGCCCTTTGAAGATGCCTACATATTATCCTATTGCTACCTATGCAGAGCTATTCCTACCAGCAATGAGGTTGATGCAACTACTATCACCTTGACATGGATAACTTTGCTGTTACCCCTACTGCTGCACATGCAATGATGCCACAGCAGAGGAAGCTCATCATGGTCTTCTGATCAATTAAATCCACCTCCATCTTTCGGCTGCTCCTGTTGGGGGTCGTCACAACGGATCATCAGTCCACAGAAACGATTGGCAGTGGAGTTTTTACAGTGTCCAGTTGCCAGCCCAGCATCCAACCTTCAGAGAAGACGCACACACACACACACACACACACACACACACACACACACACACACACACACACACACCTAGGGCCAGTTTAGAGTGTCCAATCCACCTGCAGCATGTCTTTGGAATGTGGCAGGAAACCCAAGCGAATGCATTAAATGCACCTCCAATGGTCAATAACGTAAAAATCCCAGGACATCCTCCCAGAAAGAAGAGAGCTGGCCACAGTCCATTCTGCCCTCATTCCCTTTACTTGCTCTATTAACACTTCAAGTTCATTTTTAAACCAGGTTAGCATCTGAGTGACTGAGCACCATGCTCCTGCACCACACTCAGGTCAAGAAATAATTTCCAAAACTTTTACCCATTTATTTATCATCATCTACTTATTTATGTATCTTTTAACTGAGGTAACAAGAGTGTTGACCTAAGTGACCCATTTTAAGTCTCATTCCAAGACATCTGCCAAGGAATACTAATAAAGATAAATGAAGAACAAGTATTATACAACAATGTAAAAATACATAGCTGAAAGCACAAACAGATTACACCTTGCTGACAAGTGGCAATCCCCAAGAAACTGGATAAAAAGTATCATCATAAATGCGAAGTATATTGAGACATGATCAAGGTTAGAGCAAGAGGCTGTGGTGCAGTTAAGTGTAGTAGATACCCTGACAGCAAGTAAACATCTCAGTAATTAAGTCAGCTACAAGGATTTAGTGTATTATACTAATTGCTGGTGAGGCAAGCAGTTCAGCTTGCACAGGTTTAGGTCATGTTTCCTTTGGTGTAGCCACTGCAATTTGCTTGGCTGAAGAGCTGGACTTCTAGTACTTTTCTGAATGCTGGGCAGGCTGTTGAATGAGTAATGTGGTTAAGGTTGGATTCACCATTCTAATTTTCCTTCCTTGGTTCTTATATCTACTTAGTCCATGCACACAAGACACAAAGCTTTAGTCAACACTTCCGGAAATGCTATTAAAATTATCTATGCAAGTTAAAGAGCAAAATCCAAAAGCCATCAGCCTCCAAGAAAGGTCTTGGAGACAAATAGTTAATGAAATTCCAAAAATAATAACTGCAACTCCTAGAGGAACAGGATCACGACAGAGAATTTTAACTGCAGCTACTGGAGAAACAAACTACAAGTGAGAAAGGAATAAGAGCATATACTTATAGAGTGACCCTATTGTTGCAGTGCATCACCAGGGATGGAAGGGGCACAGCAACGTGGGGATGGAGGTGCAGACACCCTGCAAAACGTTTTAGTGGCATAATACAGATTTTTTTGTAAGTGCACTATCACTGTTAAGTTTTTAGACATCTGCAACCTTCAGTTTCAGGTTCTGCACTTGTGAGAAGAAGCTCCTACAGGCCAGTCCGCCATCAACTCCATGCCTGTTGGCTTTGCCTCAACATCTATTTCAAGCTTTTTGCACAATCAAGACTCGCCACTGGACACATATAAACTAGACTGCTCATATCAAAACCTGTACACAGATTCAGTATAACCTTGTCTAGCCTTGAAAAACCTGCAAATACATCACAGTTTTTTTTTTTTGTTTATTTTGTTTCTTGTAATGATTAATGTGTACAGCAAAGTACAGCTTGTCATCACCAGATATACCAGGACACTTGCACACTTTGCCAGACTTTTGTCTTCCTTTCAAAATCCAGAAGACTTTTCAGGTGCCACCTTTAAATGTTGCAGATGAGTGAAGAACATTCTACAATGTCATCACAACTGTGCGACGACTCCTTTCTGTACAACATAAACTATGGGTACCTCAAGGACTTCTCCTTTCCTTGAGACACAAACTTTGGAGTTAGTATACCTAGGTGGCAGGGGAATGTAGGGGTCAACAGAAGGCAACCCCAGTTGCAAATGTGCTTTTTTTCAACAATTTTACTAATTTTTCAAGTGACAATTTGATCTGGAAATGTGCTCTTTTATAATGGCAGTTTTGAGTACCAATCAGAGGAATCAACATTTTTTTGTTTAATTAGATCAATAATATGCTGCTGGTACTTCAAAATGTGAAGCTGGCAATTTAAAGCCCTGATGGCAAGAGTTCCAGAGGTATATACATTCTTACCCCATTTGTCTAGAGCCCTAGAATCCCTGTTCAAAGGGGTAGGGTTTTTGGCTGTGGAAGCCTTAATAGCTTTAGGTCCCTGGGAAATGGTCTATGGATCCGAAGTGGGATTCTTAAAGAGAAATTTGTGAGAGTCAGGTACTCTGTAGTATCTGTCAGGCTTTCTAGGAGAGGTTGGTAAAGCATCAGCGGTAAGGCTGGATTCCATGAAGACATCATCTACAATATCCAGGACAGGGGGAACAGCTAGAGGCCTATGCTCAGACAAGTCTAAAAATTCCCTAAGTCTCTTTTTGGACTGTGGGTAGTCCTGGCATTCCCAGCAGAAATGCTCTCTTAGGGTATGCAAGGTTTCACCAAAACAAAGGTCCTCTGGTGGGGGGGGAGCTGAGGGAATTGACTCCTCTGCATCAGAGTCCTCATAGGTAGATAAGGGTATGTCCTGGTAATCACAGGGGGTCAGAGTCATCAAACTCATGGTCTGAAGGAAAATCAATTTGTTGTCTTTTAGAGGGAGAAATCTGGCTTCCTCTAATTAAAGTAATAAGGTCTTCAGCCATTCTAAGCACTTGTTTCTGTGGCATGGGAGCTTGGGAATGTGCTTTGGTCGTCAATTTCCTAGGCATAGTGCGAACTCTGGGCATGAGAAATTCAGTAGAGTTAGTCATTAACGAAGGAGTCGGTTTAATATGAACATCGGAAGGTCTGAATACACCCTCAGAAGCTGGTGCCTGCACAGCGGCTCTGGACCCATCCAAGGTAGAGACATCCACAGGTTCCACAGTCGAAGAAGCATCTCGCGGCATACCGGACTCCAAATGGGTCTCAGTAGAGGCCTGTGAATCTGCAGAATCGGGTAACAGGGGCTGCAAAAGCACCTCACTGAATACCGGCGGACTGGCAACTAGCTTAACAGAAGCATTGTTGGCAGTTTTGGACCTATGTGGTCTGTCTCTGTCTTTATCTTTGTGTTTTTTTGGAAGGTCGGTAGTCGGCTGGCTTACCGATGCCATTTCAGAAAACGTAATGACAGCAAAAGAATTTAGAGACAAAAATAGCCCAATGACGAATAGTTTGGGCATTGAACAAGGCACAAAACCGACAGCAAGAGACGTCATCATCTGGGCCTAAACAGGTGACGTAGTAAGAATGAAAATCTCTGTGAGGTATTCGCTTTCCACAGGCAAGACAATTGTTAACTTTTTCTGACATTTGTTAGAGCAAGAAAAAAGGATCCCCAATGGGGTACTTAGCTTTAGAAGACTTCAGGTTTGAAACTTGAAAAACAAAAATTTCAAATAGCTGCTGACCGGCACTAGCGAACTGCTTCTGCTTCGGGCTCCTGCGTGGCAAGAAAAGCTGATGTAATGGCGTCGGCTGCATGTTTCATACCCCTGACGACCTGATGTCATGGATGAGGTGACAACATCCAACACAGAAATACCAAAACTCTGGTATCCGGGCCGACTGAGGGCTACCTGCAGGAACCAAAGTGTGATGACTGCAACAGTGAAACACAAAGAACATCTTAAATATCTCTAGACAGATCAGCCACAATGAAAGAGCCACAATGAAAGGTTTAAATATATGTAATAAAAAATAAAAGAACATGAAAATACTCTGTATATAATCATGGTGACATCAGAGTTCAAAATCACAGGAAATATTTAAACAATACTGCAGGACAGTCTCAAATAAAGAAAAAATATCTAAACTAAGTTTCACTATACTCCTGACTATATCTAAGAGAATTATACTATTCCCTAGTAACTTACTTCATCAGATCAAGGCACGTGTGGTGAATGGTTCCTTTTGTTGTCAGGTCCAAGACCGAATGCAAATGCAGAATGCACGGTCTCTCTCAGAGTTCTCAAATTAATACCTCAAATATTACTGCTGGGACAGCTTGCAGAATGACATAATTTCTTGTCATCTGACTCTATCCCATGTGAAACCCACACTGCTGGAAGCTGTCCGTCTTTATCATCTACATGTGAAAATACATAGACCTCAGATCTTTGACAGATGCCAGAAGTCATAAAACTTTTAATTACATTCCTTCACGTTTCAAGACTAGTAATTATTTCACCCTAGAGACAATGCAAAAAGCTCCCTAGTTTTAGACATCATGTCTCCTTGCTGCACTGAAAACTGAAAGATACCATCTTTTATTACGTGGCCATAAAGTAATTTAATTTCAGCTATTTTGCTGAAGTTAACCTTCTGCATTCCAGTTTCCACTGTTAAAATGTATGCACTTAAACAGTTACAATAGTGCATGTACATTTCTGTTCCATTCCAGTAGGGCACACTGTGGTTACATTTCAAACAGCACAAGCACTTTATAAAATACCTTTTTTAACACACATCTGTACAGACCAGTTTGATATGCACATGACATACACTTCTAATATATATGCAACACAAATAATAGTAAAAAGGAAAAGACCATTAACAAATTGCAAAATCCAAGAAAAAAACGGTCCAGGCAGGAACAAGGATGGCAGTATAAACGTCTTTAATAAAGTAACACAAGTGCTTTCGCCCTGCCTCAAATGCAGGGCTTTTTCAAGTGAATAATAAAAAAGAAATTTCCAACCACATTTAAATACCCCGTTCATTAAAACGGCACCAAAATGTTTAAAGCAACACACACTGTCCCATTCTTTCATACAGAACACAAAAACCCAATATCATTCAATTTCCCTTAAACAGAACCTCCTAACAAAGTCTACCACGAGTGAATAAAGCATAAAATGCTTTCTTAAAAAAACATATAGTATGCACAAAAGGAAGATGTAAAAAAGGAATATAAAAAAATTAGGTATAAAAAGTTACTGGACCAGAACACCTCCACAAACACATACATACAGTAAAATGTTTCCAAGTCCACTATAATAACATATTTCTAATAGGATCCACAAGAAACTATGAGTAAATACCATTACCATCTGTATTACTTTACCTATAATTTCTTGTAATGACGATCTAAGGTTAGATAAGACTAGTGGGGGGTTTGAAATCTAGGATCCATAGAAAGAGTACATTCAGCAACTCTTATCTTCCTTTCAGTAGTGACCATTCTTGAAAGCAGAAGAAAAGTATTGTAAAAGGTCAGATGGTCAGAGCTGCTAGAATGACCTCTGAAAGGGACGACTTTGAATCCGAAATTGAGTTGAATTGAGAATTGTTTAAGGTAAGAGGTTACCCTGTGAGTCTAATTAGGGCAGTTGATGATGAGGTAAAAGAAGGTTGGGGTGTGAAATATTTACCATTGTTGGGTAGTTCAATGTAGAACATTACCTTGGGGGGTGACAACAGACCAGCAAGCCTTTAAAAGAGCTTTGGTTCTACAGTATAGTAGTGTATCCAAAGAGGTCAAGGATTTAACTGAAAGGAATTAGAAGATGCTGAAGTTTAACAAGGACATTGTGTGTAAGGTGGGAGAGAACCCCAGTTTTGTTTTTAAAACAGGAATTAATTTAAAAAGGGTGTTTGAAAGGAACAGTTACCAGGATAGATCTCAGGGTGATAAAGGGACTGGAAAATGTGGAAGGTGTGGGAGTTGTAAATACACAACTGACAATGTTAGTGTTACCTTGGACAATTATGAGATGAGCACTGTTTACTTTAGGAGAGGTAACTGTGCAACTAGGGGCATAGTTTACTTGGCCTACTGTAGAGACTGTCAGTTTTTATGTTGGTAAATCTGAAAGGGCACTTGGTAAATGTACATACGAACACACACAGTATTAGGAAAGGGAATTTAAACAATGCATTGTGTAGGCATCTACAAATGGAACCAGAACATTATGGTTTTGTATTTGGAATTTTGGAACAGGTCCTTCCAGACACATGGGGTGGTGATTGGGAGAATCGGTTATGTTGCGGAGAGACCTTTTGGCAATTAAAACTCAATTCATCCCAACCCCCGGGGCTGAAAGACCATGTTTCAATTAAACCATATTTAGTAAAAAGAGCTGAGAAATTACAAGAAATTATAGGTACAATAATACACATGGCAATGGTATTTACTCATAGTTTCTTGTGGATCCTATTAGAAATATGTTATTATAGTGGACTTGGAAACATTTTACTGTATGTATATGTTTATGGAGGTGTTCTGGGCCAGTAAGTTTTTATACCTTATTTTTTATATTCCTTTTTTACATCTTCCTTTGGTGCATACTATATGTTTTTTTAAGAAAGCATTTTATGCTTTATTCACTCATGGTAGACTTTGTTTATACAATATATTTGTTAGGAGGTTCTGTTTATGGGAAATTGAATGTTATTGGGTTTTACTGTTCTATATGAAAGAATGGGACAGTGTGTGTTGCTTTGAACATTTTGGCACCGTTTTAATGAACGGGATATTTAAATGTGGTTGGAAATTTGTTTTTTGTTATTCACTTGAAAAAGCCCTGCATTTGAGGCAGGGCAAAAGCGCTTGTGTTACTTTATTAAAGATATTTATACCGCCATCCTTGTTCCTGCCTGGACCGTTTTTTTCTTGGATTTTGCAATTTGTTAACGGTCTTTTCCTTTTTACTATTATTTGGTTTTATTTGTGGATTGGGCGAGCCGGTGATGGCTGTATTCCACGCAGAGTTCGTGTTGGAGGAGGAAACGGGTCAATCAGACCTTGGGGAACAGTGGACTGAACAGAGAGATGTGGCCGCAGTTTTATACGGGCTCAGTGTGGAAATGAAGAGTCTTAAAACAGACTTTGCACTTTTGCTTGATTTTTTCGTTCAAACTTGAAGTTTCATTCCCTGCGGGCAGGGAAGTGATGGTTTAACCAATCAGGTTGAAGCACAGGTGAACGTTAGAGGAGGTGACGTGGTGAACTAGTCAAGCGAGTCTTGGTAGTCCGCGACTGCTCACTGGCAGTAATGGTGAGACATACGAGGATGCCACAAGGAGAGAAGAATTCCCTAATGGTTACGAACTTGATCAAAAACCTGATGTAAGGGAACAGCGAGTTGGTACTAGCGTGACTAAAGGTACTGTTACACATTTTGGTAATGATTGTAACACTGACTCAAAGCGTTTTAACAGCTTAAGGGACTGGTTTGACCATGTTAAGAGTGACGGGAACACTTTTAGTAACAACTTGAAACAGAAAAACAGGGACATTGTGGTCGATCAATCAACGGCCATGACTTTGTTAAAAGATGGTATAAAAGACTTGGAAAATAGACTGTACAAGATAAAATGTGTTAACTTGGACATTTTTTATTTAGAGGAATGTATCGCCAAAAAATTGTATCACAGGGTTTGCAAGTACCCTGATGGTTTTCTCTATGACAAAGTTATGGTCAATGAATTTAATGACATCTTTGATGAATGTGGGTTTAAGATTTTAAAGTTGATGTTGAAATATTCTAGGAGGAAGGTGGAATTTTTGTTAAAAGATGCTGAAAAATTAGATTTGGCTATTAGGAATGATTTAGTTTGATTTCATTAGGGATATTTATGAGCATAGTTTCAACCACGTGGAAAGGAAGTGTGAGGACTTTTTTTTGAGGAAGCAGAAAAAGTTGGCTAGGGACCTTAAACAATATAGTGCGGCCAAAGCTTATGTATTTAAGGGAAGAATAATGAAAACCAGGGCATACAGACTGTCTAACACCACAGATGTTACAGACCTAGCCCCTAATGATAACGGGAACTTGATTGTTGAAAGAGTTAATGAACAGGTAATGGGTGAAGCCCTTGACCCTAGTCCAATTATTCCTGTTTCAGGAGTACTTAACCTGCTTGATCCACTGGTGGGCCACGATCACAATGGATCCACGGAAATTGGGTATGATGAAGGGGAAACAAATTAACAGGATTTTTTGGAAGGGGGCTCAAGCGAAAACCAAAAGAAAGGGGAAGGTATAGTTGTGGAGGCAGAGTTACACACTGTTACAATGGTTTTACAATTTTTAACCCGAGTGGGATTGATATTAAACTACAGCACTTCCACCTTTTGAGAAAGGTTTTAAGTTTGTACCTTCTGTAAGATTTAATGATTGTGATACTCTCACTGAGCTAAAATTGTTTGTTAGAAAATTAAATTTAGCCCTCATTTTTGATCAGTCTGACATTAGTGATAAGATGCAAGTTAGGAAGTCAAGTACATTTAACCCCCCATTCACCCAGCTTTACAAGTCTTTGAGGAAGTTTGTGCATCTGACATATATGCTTTAAGTGCTGATAAAAACTTTAGGAAGAGATGTGGCTTTAAAACGAATTTGACTGTAGAAAAAAGGCAAACTTTAGAACAATTGGTGATGGATAGAGCGATTCGTATTATGAAACCCGATAAGGGGGGCGGTATGGTCTTGGTTCACGCCTTAGAGTATTCTTGTAAGATCTTGGAAATTTGAAATGATATGAATGTATATTTACCAGTATCTATTAACAAAATCATCTCTTATAAGAAGATAACTATAGAGGAGCTTGTGCTTGAAAAAAGATTAGACGAGAAACTTGGGGCTGCCATGACAATTAGGAAACCAAGACTAGCTTCCTTTTTCGGTATTCCCAAAGTACATAAGTGCACTACTGACCCCCCCCCCCCTTACAGGCCTATTGTCTCAAGTGAGGGATCAAAGACTTATTGTATTGCTACCTTTTTGGATTGTACTCTCAAACACCTTACAGGAGAGTACGCTCATTTCAGTCATACAAGGGGATGCAAATTTGTTTTCTTGTATCCCCACGGAGGAGGGGTTAGATTTATTTTGGTCCCTGTTGAATAAAAAAAGGTCACTACTAAGTATTGACACAGATGTCTTGGATGAGCTAATGAGGCTCATGTTGGAAAACAACTTTGTATATTTTGAGGGTGAATCATTTAAGCAAACTAGGGGGGTTGCTATGGAGGTGGAATGCGCCCCCATATATGCCAACCTGGTGCTCCTAAAGTGGGAGTTACTGTACATTTTTGGCTCTGTGTACTGGAAAAATATAAAACTGTACCGACACTTTTTAGATGACCTGTTTATAATTTGGGAAGGTACAACCATCTCTATTATTGATTTTCTTGAATTTTTGAATTCCAGCACTAATTTTTTTGAAATTCACTTTGAAATTTGACAAACAGGGAATTGATTACCTTGATGTAAGGTTAGATAAGACTACTGGGGGTTTGAAACCTAGGATCCACAGAAAGAGTACATTCAGCAACTCTTATCTTCCTTTCAGTAGTGACCATCCTTGGAAGCAGAAGAAAAGTATTGTAAAAGTTCAGATGGTCAGAGCAGCTAGAATGACCTCTGAAAGGGATGACTTTGAATCCGAAACTGAGTTTATTTCAAATTTGTTTACGGTAAGAGGTTACCCTGCGAGTCTAATTAGGGCAGTTGTTGATGAGGTAAAAGAAGGTTGGGGTGTGAAATATTTACCATTGTTGGGTAGTTCAATAGAGAACATTCCCATGGGGGTGACAATAGACCAGCAAGCCTTTACAAGAGCTTTGGTTCTACAGTATAATAGTGTATCCAGAGAGGTCAAAGATTTAATTGAAAGGAATTGGAAGATGCTGAAGTTTAACAAGGACATTGTGTATAAGGTGGGGGGAGAGCCTCAGTTTTGTTTTTAAAACAGGAATTCATTTAAAAAAGTGTGTTTGAAAGGAACAGTTACCAGGATAGATCTCAGGGTGATAAGAGGACTAGAAAATGTGGAAGGTGTGGGAGTTGTAAATACATAACTGACAATGGTAGTGTTACCTTGGACCACTATGAGATGAGCACTGTTTACTTTAGGAGAGGTAACTGTGCAACTAGGGGCATTAGTTTATTTGGCCTACTGTAGAGACTTTGTCAGTTTTTATGTTGGTAAATCTGAAAGGGCACTTGGTAAATGTATATACGAACACACTTAACAGTATTAGGAAAGGGAATTTAAACAATGCATTGTGTAGGCATCTACAAATGGAACCAGAACATTCTGGTTTTGTATTTGGAATTCTGGAACAGGTCCATCCAGACACATGGGGTGGTGATTGGGAGAACTGGTTATGTTGCAGAGAGACCTTCTGGCAATTAAAACAATTCATCCCAACCCCGTGGCTGAACGACCATCTTTCAATTAAACCATATTTAGTAAAAAGAGCTGAGAAATTACAAGAAATTATAGGTACAATAATACAGATAGTAATGGTATTTACTCATAGTTTCTTGTGGATCCTATTAGAAATACATTATTATAATGGACTTGGAAACATTTTACTGTATGTATGTGTTTATGGAGGTGTTCTGGGCCAGTAAGTTTTTATACCTTATTTTTTATATTCCTTTTTTACATCTTCCTTTTGTGCATACTATATATTTTTTATACAATATATTTGTTAGGAGGTTTTGTTTATGGGAAACTGAATGTTATTGGGTTTTAGTGTTCTATATGAAAGAATGGGACATTGTGTGTTGCTTTAAACATTTTGGCACTGTTTTAATGAACAAGGTATTTAAATGTGTTTGGAAATTTGTTTTTTGTTATTCACTTGAAAAAGCCCTGCATTTGAGGCAGGGCGAAAGCGCCTGTATTACTTTATTAAAGACATTTATACCACCATCTTTGTTCCTGCCTGGACCGTTTTTTCTTGGATATTTGTAACACAAGCATCTTATTTAAATCATGTTGATATTCATAAACGACATATAATTACTTACAAAATTCCAGATAGCTGTGCTGGCAGTATCTCCCTTTGTCACACTAGCTTGTCCCTTACCAGACTCAACTGGAGGGTGGACCACTTCTGAATGGGTCAGAGTTATCGGTAACATTTTGGGGCTGTCCTTATCTATCTTCTGTAACAGCCTGGGGATTAAGGGTACTGGACAGAAAGCATATAGAAGCAGACCTGTCCAGGTTATGGACAAGGCATCTGTTGCACACACCTATCTTGTGTGTATCCTGATACAGTACTTGCTCAACTGTCAGTTTTCTGGAGAAGCATAATGGTCTACTTCTGGAATACACACTTGTGAATAAGCTCAAGAAAATACCCCTATTTAGCATCCACTTATGTCATGCTCAAATGGTCTGCCAGTGCATTCTACTTGGATGGAATGCAGAGTGCCCTGCGGGTCAGATGTGACTACTAGGCAAGCTCCTCTGCCTACAGTGCTAGTCTACATATTAGGCAAGAAAAAATCTTTGCTTTTTTTGGGGGGGGGGGGTACTCTTTTTCACTTCTCTGTATCATCTTATGGCTCCCTACCCTGTGCCCCACAACCAACGCCAGGTCTACCAGCCACCTCCTTTCCCTGAACTTCATTTGTTGGGGCTGGAGCCAGTACAGAACTTCAGGATGCCATGGGTTCTGGCTGTCAATATCCACTGATGGGGGGTTTCTTTTATCCTACCCCACTGCACTTTTCTATCTCACAGACACTGTGGCGTCAAAGGGGGGGTAGTGCAATGGTGACATGAGACATTTCACCATGCCTCCGGAGCAGCTCAGCCATGTCCACCAGGGATCGTTGCCAGAGAAAATCCATAGACTGCCCACCTCCCAGGGATGGTAACACCCATCCCAACCTCTTTGCCAATCCATCAGTCGCCTGAGCCATAGTCAGGGCTTTATCCCTCTATGTCACTGGGGTAGCACTGCAAGTCCATTGGGATTTGCAACATTCCTTGCTGCCAGATGTCTTAAAGTCCATGATGGCTAGAACCAATGCCACTATTTTAGCAATAATCCATGACTGCATAGGTATACCAGGATTTACCCATGGCTGGTGTGGTTTGATCACAAGGACAGCAATCCCATAACATGTTGTTGGCACTTAAGCATATGAAATTGACAGTTTAAGGCCCTGATTGCCAAGGTTGCAGATGTATAAACTTTTTCCCCATCTGTCCAGTGCCCTTGAATCTCTGTCAGAGGGGGCACGATTTTTTGCTGTTGAGGCCTTAACTCCCTTTGGACCCTGTGGAATAGTTTCAGGATCAGCAGCAGGGTTTCTAAACAAAAATGTATGTGAGTCAGGGACCCTGTAATATTGGTCAGGCTTACTGGGAGCCGGAGGTAAGGAGTCAGGGGCCAAGCTTGTCTCCGAAAACCCATCATCCACAATGTCTAAAACAGGGGGAATGGCTAAAAGTCTGTGTTGAAGGAGAAGGAAATCACCGAGCCTCTTTTTTGATTCTGAGAAGTCTTAACTCTCCTAGTGAAAATGTTCAGTCAAAGTATGCAAGGTTTGTCCAAATGAATAATCCTCAGGAGGAGATGCAGATGGAAGAGACTCCTCAGCATCAGAATCCTCACAGGGAGGCATAGATAATTCCTGATCAGAAGAGGAATTGGAAGAAATAGATTCCTGATCTGAAGATTCATAATCAGTGTCTTGCCTAGGCCTCTTATCAGGAGGGGGATGGGTACCCCTGATCAAGGTAATAAGGTCTTCAGCCATTTTGATCATCTGTTTTTTAGGCATAGAGGCCTGTGCACGTGGCTCATGCATCGTTTTTTAGTTTTAGAAGTTGCTTTTGTCTTTGGTTTTGCAGCTTTCATCGGTTTGATATACAAATGTTGAGGTCTGAATACACCCTCAAAAACCAGTGCCTGTTCAGTGGCTCCAGACCCATCTGAGGGAGATGTATCCGTCTGTCCAATACCTTGAGTATCTTGCAGCATGCCGGACTCTACATGGGTGTCAGTAGAGGCCTGCGACTCGACGGTAGCTGGTATCAGGGGCTGCGAAAGCACCTCACTGAGTATCGGCGAACCGGGGACTGGCTTAGGAGAAGCTTCGTCGTCAGTTTTGTATCTCGACTGCCTTTGTCTTTCCTTTTCTTTGGGTTTTTTATGTACTCCGGTAGTTTGATTACTACCAGACGACATTTCTGGGTAGTTAAATGTTGTTGTTGTTGTCTTTCGGCTTTTCCCGGTTAGGGGTCGCCACAGCGGAACTCCGGTCCGCTAATGATTGGCAGTAGATTTTCACGAATGCCAAGGTGAAGCTCGACGTTCAACCTTCAACGAAGGCACGCCCATTTACGCATGTCTTTCGAACGCCCACTCAACTGCGGGGAGGACATGCAGACTCCACACAGAAGGCACTCCCCACACTCCAGCCGAGAATCGAACGGGAGAACCTCTTGCTGTGAGGCAACAACACTACCGCTGCACCACCGTGGAAGTATTTCTGGGTAGTTAAATCCGTTTCCAAAATACTTTGATGCAAAAATATACCAACACTTAATAGTGCGTTGGTTAAATCTAGCACAAAACCAACAGCAAGGCACATTGTGATCAGGGCCTAGGCAAGGAATACAGTATAAATGGAAACCCTTATGAGGTATTTGCTTCCCACAAGTAATACAATTATTAACTTTTTCTGACATCGGTAAAAAGCAAGAAAAAAGTTTCCCCAACGGGGTACTTAGCTTCAGTGAAGACTTCGGTTCTGAAACTCAAACTCGAATATTTCAGTAGTCGGCCAACTGGCACTTGCGAAATGCTTCTGCTTCGGGCACCGCGCGGCAAGAAAGACTAAAGAAAATGGCGTTGGCTGCATGTTTTATACCCCTGATGACCTGACGTCATGGAAGAGGAGACAGCAACCGACGCAGGAGCCAAGACTTTGGAATTCAGGCCGACTGAGGGCAACCTGCCAGCAGATTACCCAAATGTAATGACTGCAACAGTGAAACACGAAGAATATCTCCAAAATATTAAACAAAGCCAATCGTGGGTAAATCCTGATATACCCATACACGGAAGTTGATTATTGCTATTATACAATAACATTATTTAAGAAAGAAATTGCTTACCATTCTTAAATAATACAATTGTATAACAGGACTCTAGTTTTCTGCCTTTCACAGTCAAAACCGATGGACTGTGCGCGTGCGTATGGCACCTATGTCGGCACCCTTGCAGAATACGTCAGTCTAGTGCTGAAGCAGGGATCTCTCTTTGTAGTTTGTCCCAGTATCTCCCTCTCTTTTATAACATTAAAAATTAAGAAAATTATGAGAGACAGGACAGAAATAAGTAGAAAATAATGGACATTATGCATACGTGTGACTGGTATGACTATCACAATACTGGTAATCACACTTCTCGACTACATAACAGAGTTTTGAAGACTGTCCTTAATTTTCCTCATATTTTGCCCTGTCCCCATTAAAATATGGTAGAACAGCTGCTGCATTTGTTAATACAAAGTCCTGCTGCCACAAGTGGGTGGACTTGTTTCTGCAGGGTTTTGCTCGATTTACAATAGACAACACTGCGTGCTCATTTTGGAATACTAATTTCCATTTACTGTACAATAAGCAATATCCACACCTGGGTGAGGCTTTATCAGTACTTACCAATAGATGGTGTGGTTTCATCATGACAGCATAGTCTGCATAAGGCAGTTGTACAAGTACAGGCATCTGCTGCAACTTGCTGTTGTTCTGCATTTACTAATACAACTCAGCTTTTTAGTTAAGATCAAGTGCAGTATTAAGGGTAGATGACATCTAGAAGGTCTTTCAGCTTAGTGAGGTCACACATTATTGCTTCAAGACTATGTTCCTCAAGAGCTTTGTAAGTCATTTTAGTAGGTTAGTCTTTCCAAAAGATACTTAGAATAATGGAGTTCTCAGTAAGAGGCATGAATTTTGTATTTTTATTTTTTTTTTTTACACAAATGGAACCCCGACACTTCTCCCCAGTCTGCCACTCTCTCTCTTTTGCTGATATGAATTCAATTACCCTGCCTGCCAGTTGTCAAATCTTCATACAATTATCTTATCATAAAAACAATGCCTCTTAACTTACTGGAAAATTCCATGCAACAGCAGATGTCTGCAGCAAATGCAACAAAAACGTCAAAGACTAGGGTAGGGTTTCACCTCTCTTACAACAGATACTGTAAGAATAGCTACTCGAGAATATTTTCAAACCTACTAACCCTTCCTGCTTTCGTGAAAAACTGAACCCACAGTACCTCATTATGCAAATTATTATTATTTTTTTTTTATCTATTCTGAACCCCCCCCACCACCACTCCACATAAATTATTTTACTTAATTGGCAGCCATGTCCCAGACAACAAAGGCAAACACTTAATCAGTTTAAGAATTTGTATACATAATATTACACTTCAAACCCAATGCGGCAACAGAAAATCTTTATTTCTGGAAGCAATTACGTCAGGCAAGTCTTACAAATGGAATGTCCTTGAAAATTCACAAACATGCAGCACTGCAGCCACAGAGGGAGCAGGCAACTGCTCACACAATCATCATCTTGCTTTCAACATCTGTAAAGCTTTTCTGGTGCATGCAGAACACAAGTTTGACTCCTTTTATGGCATCACTTTGTGGGTGAGGCCATGCAAGTAAATTCAGCTGGCAAGTAACCATGCAATGATGTCCTTCAAAGTGGGAAATACAAGGAAGTAAGACTGTGTAGAGGTGCTGCAATTACTGTACCTTGCAGTATCAGGCCACAACCCTGGAAGGTCTGTTATTTCCCTGCAAAGCTCATCATGGAAGACACTACCACTCTTTCAAACCGACAAAAGTGCTTCAGAATTGGTGGAACAGTTATCAGAAATGATTTTATTTATGTTTGTTAACTAGGGTAGCTGACTTATCCTAGAAGGATCCATTTCAGAAACTGCTCAGGGGGTTAACATCCTAATTATAGCAAGTTAAATGCTTTTAACAAAAAAGTCAATGAACACACAAATTCAATGGAGATATAATGGTTTGCATAACTTCCACATAATTTCAAGCATGTCCCCCACCATAAACAAACTCTACAACAGAAGGAAAAACTGTTGCAGAAAAGAGACTGGAAAAACTCCCTTGTTAGCCTCAGCAAAAAACTAAGATCCATCATCAAAATCTCTAAAGCTAGCTACGAAAACAAAATTGCTGCAGATTCTAAAGACAACCACAAGGCATTTTATAGTTATGTCAAGAATCTCAATGGCAACACTCAGATTCTGCTCTGAGTTACAGCACAATGGCACTAAATATACAGAACCAACTGATAATGCCAACATCCTGGAAGATAGGTTCAGTGCTAACTTTACACCCCCCTCGCCCCCAAAAGGGCCCATCTCTATACCGGAAAAATGCAAAGTTCCTGTAATCATAGCTCCCCAGGTCAAAACCACACTTCTCCAAAGCCAAGAACACAGCATCCATGGGACCCGACAACATCCCAGGCTGCGTTCTACACGAACTACAGAATGAACTGGCACCTCACCTAAGCACCATGTTCAATCATAGCCTCACCTCAGGCTTTGTGCCCACTGATTGGCGCACAGTGATGGTTATCCCACTCCACAAAGGGGGAGCCACCACAGACCCTGGGAACTAACACCCCATTAGCCTATCATCACTGAACTTATAAACAAAGACATTGGTAATCTTCAAACTCTGGATCCCACCCAGTTTGGGTGTGTAAAAGGCAGATCATGTCTCCTAAACCTGACAAGACTTCCTTGAAGCAGTCACCAAAGCCACAGACGAGGGTAAGGTGGTTCATACAGCCTACCTAGATCTCGCCAAGGCTTCTGACACCATCCCCCACTCTGGAATTATAGATAAACTCAGTAAACTAGGTATAAATCCCTATGTCACAAGATAGGTTGTCAACTGGCTCACTGACAGAACCCACACTGTGAAAGTAGCGACTCCAAATCCCGACTTCAGACCAGTGACAAGTGGAGTACCACAGGGTTCAGTCCTGGGTCCTCTCCTGTTTGGTAGCTACTTTACTGAAGTACAGGCTAACACAGAAGGTCTTTGGCTAATGAAGTTCACAGATGACTGCAAACTAGGAGCCATAATCGAAACTCCTAACGATGTGGACATCCTACAAAAGGGCCTCACTGAGACACATGGCAGGTGTCAAAGCCATGGCCTCAAGCTCAATGCCAAAAGGTGCATTGTCATCCCCTTTGGTAAAAACTCTGCACCCATAAGCTACCACATAGGTGGTTGTCTATGCAACACCAAAAGTGTGATGAGACCTTGGGACACAGCTGGACAGTAGGCTCTCCTTTAATAACCATATTGCCACAGTAGTCAGGAAATGCTTCTACGTGGCACACCTCATCACAAAAGGTTTCTCATGCGGGAAGAAAAAGGTAATTGTTCCCCTCTACTTGTCACTCATTAGACCCATTACAGAGTACAACGCCCCTTTTGGTATGTACCTCACAAGACATCAACAACTGGAAAGGCCACAGAAACACCTCACAAAGAGGATTACCAGCCTCAAACAGATGCCCTACGCAGACTGTCTCAAAAAACTCCAGCTTTACTCTGTTGCATATCGCCTACTCAGAGGCGATACAAAGCTATGTCAAACCCAGAGCTGTTGGACATGCTCCACTTAAAGAAATCCCAATCCCTCCGAGCTACATGCTCTAGGGACCAAAACCTTGTCACCACAATAAACAGAACATGCTGGAGGGATAGATTCCTGCCCCACAGACTTCCCATACTCTGGAACAAACTACCTATCTATATCAAACAAAGCTCCTCATTAGCACTCTTCAAGAAAAATTTTGATGACTGGAAGGGAAATAGGAAATTCACCCTAAGGATCACCTTTGTGGCTCTGCTCGACAGGGGCACAGGAAAATAAATTTCTTGGGTGGCGAAACCCAGGGTACCTTTTTGGCTAGGCTTATATAGGCCCTAGGGCCAATAGCCTAGCACCTACCTATGAACCTATGAAACCAGGACTGAAACAGTGAATACACTGGAAGATCTACATTTAGGGTAAGTGTACACAAATGTACTATGTGCTTCATGTTTCACTGTTGCAGTGATCACATTGGGGTTGATTCCCAAAGCTGAGGGAAAGGTTGGAGGCGGTAAAGGAAACTAGGGGCTGGCCAGAATGCCCTCCAAGACTGCAGAGGCAAACCCTGCCCTGGATTTGGAGAAGAGAGGCAGGTGGCAATGCTTGGTAAAAGTGTGAACAGATGTCCAGGTGGCAGCCTCCAAGATGTCCCTGGTGGGGACTCCTCTGAGGAAAGCTGCAGAGGTGGAGGCTGCTCTGGTAGAGTGTGTCCTGACCCCCTTGGGCGGAGGCTTTCCATGTTGCTTGTAGCAGAACTGGATGCCATGTGCTATCCATTTGGAGATGGTTTGTTTGTAGATGGCTTTGCCTTCTGCCCCTGTAGCAAAGCTAACCAGCAGTTGATCCGACTTCCTGAAGGATTTAGTCCTGTCCAGATCGAATCTGAGCACATCTAGAGTGCAGAATCCTTTCCCCCTTGTTCTGGGGATTAGGGAAAAAGGGGGGCAAGTGAATAGATTGGTTGAGAGCCACACTGGACACCACCTTGGGCATGAAGGATGGTTTAGTTCTGAGGGATACCCTATCAGCATGGAAGATGAAGAAGGGTTCCACAGCCATGAGTGCTTGCAGCTCAGAGACTCTTCTGGCTGAAGTGATGGCCAGAAGGAATGCTGCTTTCCAGGAGAGAAATTTTAGCTCTGCAGAAGAAGCTGGTTCGAAGGGGGGCAGGGTGAGCTTTTCCAAGCTGGAGTTGGTACCCTTCTGGGTAACCTCAAGTTGATAGCTTCTCTTAGGAACTGTTTGATCAAAGGGTGTGAGAAAAGGGGCTGCTCAGTGGGAAAATGAGCAGAAACAGCAGAGGCATGAATTTTTATAGAGGAGAAAGAGAGGCCACTGTGTAACAGGTCAGCTAAATAATCCAAGATGAGAGGGAGGGAAGGCTGTGCCGTACTGGCTCCCTTAGCCTGGATGCAGGTGCAGAACCTTTTCCATTTGTCAGCATAAGACTTTCTGGTGCTAGGGCGTCTGGCCTCATGGATAACATCTAGAACCTGTTTTACTGAGGTTGGCAGATTGGTTCAGAGTTGGGGAATAAACCAAGCTGCCAAACTGAGTGTTTGCAATTGGATATGCATGAATTCCCCTTCCCTATGGGTTAGGAGGTTTGGAATCTGAGAAAGGTGTCATGGGGGCAGTGGTGAGAGGCTGTGCAGCAAGGGGTACCAGTGCTGCTGGGGCCAGTCTGGAGCTATCAGAATGGTCCTTGGTTTTTCCTCCTTTATTTTGAGCAGTACCCTCGGGATGAAAGGTAGTGGAGGAAAGGCATAGACCAATAGATTGACCCATGGGAAGGACAGGTCATCCACTTTCCAAGCCATGCAGTGATGCTCCCTGGTGCAGAATCTGCTGAGCTGACTGTTGGTGTGGGAGGCAAAGAAGTCGACCTCCGGGGTGCCCCATTTCTGAGTTATTAGGGTGAAGGTTCTCCTGCTGAGCTGCCACTCGTGTGGGTCCAGAAGATTTCTGACTAATTGGTCTGCCAGAGAGTTGAGAGAGCCTGACAGGAACTGCGCTAACAGGTGTAGTTGCATGGCAGAGGCTGTGTGCCAAAGGGTCATGGCAAGCATGCATAGAGGGTAGAAGTGAATTCCTCCCTGCTTGTTGATGTACCACATTACAGTGGTGTTGTCTGTTTTGATCAAGAGAGCCCCCTGGAGAAAGAAGGGGTTTGAAAGCTGTGAATTAATGCTGCACAGCCATCATCTTTTTGACGATGTGCAGAGGGATTTGCAGCAGGCTCCATTGGTCCTGTATGCACCTGCCTTCTAGGTGTGCCCCCCCCCCCCCAAGCATACTCTGATGCCTATGTGGCGAGGGTCTGGGTGGGGATGGTGGTGGTGGTGAGAAATGCAGTCCCTTGTTGTGGGAGCATGCTGTTACCCACCAAAGGAAATCTTTTCTGATGCAGGGATTTATAGGTAGAAGAGTTTCTATGTCTTGAGAGTGTTGACACTAAAGACTTTTTAGGAAGTTTCCTCATATGCAGTCTGGCATATGGAATGAGTAGTATGCAAGATGCCATGAACTCAAGAGCTTGCAGGATTTTCCTTGCAGATATCTACTTTTGTTATTTTCCTTGCAGATAGCTGGGTCTTGGTGGCTAGTTGAGAGAAGAAGGCTGTCAAGAAAATTTGTTTTTCTGATGTAAGGTATGCCATCTGGAAAGCTGTGTCCAGGCTTGCTCCCAGGAAGATAATCTTTTGGGTGGGCACCTGTTTGGATTTGTTTTCGTTGATTGTGTACCCTAGGGAGGTTAGAAGGGTCTTGACAAAGGCCAGGTGCTTGAGCAGCTTTTCTTGGCTGTCTGCCTGAATAAGGCAGTCATCTAAGTAAGGGTAAATCTGGATATTTCTTTGTCTGCAAAAAGCAATGGCCGGAGCCAGACATTTTGTGAAAACTCTGGGAGCAGTGGATAAGTCAAAGGGAAGCGCAGAGAACTGAAAGTGCTAAAATCCTGCCCTGAAACTGAGGTTTTTCCTGCATGATTCCTTGATAGGAATGTGGAGGTAGGCATCTTTTAGATCTAGGGTGGCTATCCAAGCGTCCTTGGAGAGCATGGGTAGCAGCTACTGCAGGGTGATCATTTTGAATTTTGTAATCACCAGGAAGGTGTTTAGAATGGATAAATCGAGGATAGGGTGCCAGGTGCCCACTTTTCTGGGCACCAGAAAAAGTATGGAGTAGAAATCTTGGTCCATCTGTTCTGCAGGAACATGCTCTACTGCCCTCAAGAGCAGGGAAAGGATTTGCTTTTGAGCCTCTGCCCACTGGTTTGGTGGTAGATCTGGGAACTATTTTGGGGTTGGAAGGGTGTGGAAGGAAAATTTGTATTCCTGAGACACTATGTTCAGAACCCAGTGGTCACTGGTAATGGTGGCCCAGGTACTTGCGTGAAAGGAGAGTTTTCCTCCTAGGGGTAAGCGAAAGTGGGCAGAGGGAGGGGGTGGGAGAGGGGAGTCATTGTGAGTTCTTACCATAGGGGGGTGGCTTAGAACTCCCTGATTTTGAAGTGGAGGTAGTCCACTGCTTAGATCTCTGCATTCCCTGTGGCTCCTGTCTGGGGGTCTGGTTCCTGGGGTCTAGGCTGGACTGGCTTACTGGAAGCAAGAAAGGACCAGTGTTTAGTGGGACAATGCCTGGTGAACCTAGTAGGATGGACCTGCAAGAAGTCCTTAACTGTTTGCATAGATTTTGCTTTTTCTTCCATTTTTAGGACGTGTTCTGCCTTAGTGCCAAATACGTTACCTTTGTTCAAGGGGGCATCCAAAAATTTAGATTGGACATGGTCTGGCAAGGGCTGTTCCTTAAGGCATGCGTGCCTTCTAATGACAGAACCAGTGAGTACTGCCCTGCAAGAAGCTTTAAGGGCATCAAAACCACAGTGCAAGGTGTGTTTAGTTACTTGACTTGCAGAATGCATTAACTCTTGTAATTCTTTAGATTCTGCCCAAGCAGGAAAGGAAGACATCTTTTGTTTAAGGAGTTCCAGGGTATGTTGCTGAAATTTCAGCATATGGAACTGACAATTTAGTGCCCTGATAGCAAGTGTAGCTGAGGTGTTTATTTATTTTTTGCCCCATCTGTCCAGTGCTTGAGAACCCCTATCTGAGGGGGTGGGATTCTTAGCAGAGGTTGCTTTAATTCCTTTAGGCCCTTGAGAAATTACCTCAGGGTCAGCAGTAGGATTCTTAAAGAGAAATTTGCGTGAGTCAGGGACTCTATAGTACCCGTCTGGTTTTCTGGGTGCAGGAGGGAGGGTGTCAGAAGTCGAAGTTGAGCTGGATTCCAAGAAAACATCCTCCACAGCATCCAGGGTCTGTGCTGTGGAAGATCTAGGAATTCCCTGAGTCTGTTTTTAGACTGAGGGCAGTCTTGACTCTCCCACTGGAAATGCTCCCTTAAGGTATGCAGGGTTTCCCCAAAGAAAAAATCCTCTGAGGGAGAGGCTAAAGGAATTAAATCCTCTGCATCAGAGTCCTCATAAGCAGAGAGGGGTTCCATGTCTTCATATTCAGATGCATCAGATTCATCTGACTCTTGTTCAGACAGAACTACAGGGGATAGATCTGTTTTCCTTTTGGAGGGGGTAGCTTGGCTTGCCCTGATCAGCATGAGAATGTCTTCCGCCATTTTAAGCATCTGTGACTGAGGCAAAGAAGCAGGTGTTTGAGAGTGGGTCGTCAGTTTCTTGGGTGTGATTCGCACCCTGGGCATTAGAAACTCTTGTCATTTTTGAAAGAACTGTAGATGCGAAAGAAGACCTCGGTTTGTGTCAAGAATCGGTAGTGCGAAGGACTTCCTCGGAAGCTGGTGCCTGCTCAGCGGCTCCGGACCCATCCAAGGTAAAGATGACCACAGGATCCTTAGTCGAAGAGTTTTGCAGCATACCGGACTCCAATAGGGTCTCGGTAGCAGCCTGCGAATCCACAGAAGCGGGCATCAGGGGCTGCGAAAGCGCTTCACTGAGGACCGGAGAACTGACGACTAGCTTAACGGAAGCATCGTCGGTAGGTTTGGACCTGTGTGGTCTGTCTCTGTATCTTTTTTCAGAAGATCTGCTGCCGGATGGCTTACCAAAGCCAGACTGGAGTTCGAGGACTGCAAGTGAAAATATCTGGCTACAATAAGGGCCCCATGACGGCTAGTTCTGGCGTTAAACAAAGCACAGAAGTGACAATGGGGGACGTCGTGGTCTGGGCTTAAACAAGTGATGCAGTAAGAATGGAAGTCTCAGTGTGGTATTTGCTTTTCACAGGCGAGACAATTATTAACTTTTTCTGACATCGTTTAGTGCAAGAAAAAATGATCCCCAACGGGGTACTTCGCTTTAGAAGTCTTCAACTTCAATTCTGTGGACGAAACTCGGGTAGCAGCCGACCAGCACTCGTGCAAACTTCTTCTGCTTCGGGCTCCATGGCAAGAAAGACTGATGTAATGGCATCGGCTGCCTTACTTTATACTACTGATGACCTGACGTCAGCCCTAGAGCGACAGCAACCGATGCAGAAATACAAAGTCTCTGGTATTCGGGCCGGCCGAGGGTTACCCTGGCAGGGATAACCCTTAATGTGATGACTGCAACAATGAAACACAAAGAACATCCTCTCCTTTCATAACCACATTGCCACTGTAGTCAGAAAGTCCTTCTATGTGGTACATCTCATTACAAAAGGTTTCTCATCCAGGAAGAAAGAGGCCATAATCCCTCTCTACTCATCCCTCATTAGACCTATTATAGAATACAACACCCCATTTGGTGTGTACCTCACTAGACACCTACAACTGGAAAGACCACAAAACTTCCTCACTAAGAGGATCTTAGGCCTTAGACACTTTCCCTACACGGACGAACGCAAAAAACTCCAGCTATACTCTGTCTCTTATCGCCAACTTAGAGGTGATCTCTGCTTGACCTACAAAGCCATGTCTGACCCAGAGCTGCTAGATATGCTACACCTAAAGAAATCCCAATCCCTTCATGCCACACGCTCCAGGGACCTAAATCTCATTACCACAATAAACAAAACATGCTGGAGGGACAGGTTCTTAACCCAGAGACTTCCCATACTCTGGAACAAACTTCCCATTCACGTCAAGCAGAGCACTTCATTGGCCCTCTTTAAGAGAAATCTTGACGATGGATGGGCAATAGGAAGTTCACCCCGGGGATCACTTCAGTGGCCTTGCTTGACAGGGGCACTGGGAACTAACTCTGGGCAGCATGATGCCAAGGAATCTTCCTGGGCTAGGCTTATACAGTCTCCAGGGCAGTTAGCCTAGTACACATAGTACAGTTGTGTACACTTACCATAAATGTAGGTGTTCAAGTGTATTCACTGTTGCAGTCTTCACATTTGGGTTATCTACCTGCAGGCAGATAACCCAAATGTGATGACTGCAACAGTGAAACACGAAGAACATCTATGAACCTATATAATGTAGCTAATGCAAATTCCTTGTAAGTTCTAGACAGACAGGACAGTCCTAGAACTGGATACTGTTCCCCCTAGTCCCCTCCCAGAATGTATAGCAGCACATACAGAGCTAAGGAGAGTATGCAAGAGCAGTGCAGGTGTACTGCAAGAAAGACAGAAAACTCTAGCTAGCATGTTACTGTTCAGAGACAGCAGGATATAGAAAATGAATCTACTTTCACAAAATACGACAGTACATTTGCAACTGGATTCCGTCTGGTTATTTGTGTGTTGTACTGAAGTGTGTATTATAGTTGCCACGGGAGTATAAATATGTAAGGAGGAAGAAGTAGTGGTTTAAGCAGCAGGTGCAAGAGTTTAATAGCAGACTGCTTAAGGCAGGAGTGATGGACTCTCCTTTTCAAGTACTGTAGTGGAAAATCCTTGTATGTCAGCCACTTGTGACTGTCATTTGTGAGTCCCACAACCTGGTCCCCAGAATTGAAAATGAAGGCTTAGTACTACATATGCCAACAGTTGGTCTGGATGCCAACAGTTGGTCTGGATAGGACATTTCAAGACCTAAAGACACCCCCAAGCCTTTTTACCTCTCTGCCTGCCAACCACCAATTTGCCTTCCATCACTTTTGAAATCATTCCTTCATCCATACTAGTTACGCCAAACATGGGGATGACAGCCAGCTGGAAGGTCTGTCTTCCAAGGAGCAATGGGGGTGTCTTGTGCCCTCAGTTGCATACACAAGCAATGATGGTATTTCTACTGAACTTAACCCTGACCCTGGGAGGCTGGCAGGGGCACTCAATCATGAAGAACTACTATGTCCTCACTTTCATGTTCATGACTCCATCCATGTTAATGAGGGCTACTGCCAGTGGCTTGGTAGAACCAAGCCCACATCCACCAGTCCTGTGTCTTTCACTGCCTACAAGCCTCCACATGATGGCAGCGAAATGGCAGACTAGGACAATCACCCCCTTCTTCTGGGATGCTCATTCCTATTCTCCGCAGAGATGCTACAAATACTTTCTTCTTTTCTGAACCAGGGATTTAACCCTTTAGGTCATGTAACAAGATAAGTTTTGGATACGAAGCTGCTAATAAAGAACTGACTGACTGGAATATATTACCTCTCAACCAGTGCAAACACACCATAATTAAAAATAAAGCCTCACTCTTTCAACGACTAGAAGCTAGCACATTCACTTACTACTAGCTGTAGCCAAATCTTGTAACAGCTTCTTTTTCCTGCTGTATTTATTACTTGGTTCCCTATTAGAACAGCGACGGTCCACATACGCAAATATGGAAACGTCGACACATATTCAGCGAACTGCAAAAACACAGATCGTCCTGAAGCACGAAATTCAAAATGTCGAATAGTCATAGTTGGCCCTTCTGCGGTATAGCTCCTTAAGGTAAGTGTGTGATAGTTACAGACCTTAGGGTTAGGGTGCGGGTTAAGGTAAGTGCATACATGGTAGTATATGCAAGCTTTACTTTAGGGTTAGAAGTAGAGTTTTGTTTAGTGTATGTATGTGGTTTATTTATTTTGTTTGGGTAGGGAGTACGTAGCAGGCGGTGGGGTTGGACAACTATGATGATTTGAGATTTTGAATTTCACGGTTTAGGACGTTAGGTGTTTTCGCTGTTCGTGCAATGTTTCGCTGTTTCCACATTCGCTGAAAAGGAGTTTCGTGCTTATAATATAGACCCTATTACTTTACTTAAAATGAGGACAAACTCATAAGGAATTAAAAACAGACTCCTACCGATATACATTTAAAGCACAGCTTTCACTTCCAGTACCATGATGACTGAGTTTATGGTGGGAACAATCATCTATCTGCCAAGCTCACCCAATGAATAAAACATTGCATCCAGACTTCAAACTTTTATAGAAAGCATTAATGTACAATAAGACCTTGGAGATTTGAGCGTAAGCATGGTTATCCAACATGCTACATGCTGAGAAATAGTTCCACAGAAGGTCATATAACAAAGCTCACTTGCAGGACTAGGGCCCAATAAGCTACAGCGCTGAATGAACCAGACTTTCTAGCTAGTAAGAATACACACATCAATCTTCCTCTAGCCATGTGGCTAAGTGCCTCAGTTCTTTGTGCCTCTTGCATGCCAAAGCTGCCCAAAATTGTTTTTTATTCTTTCTTTTTCATGTTTTGGGATGGTTAATGAATGAGGAATTAAAAGTTATAGCAACATTAAATATCAAGGAGCGTCCCTAGCACCTGAATCCTGGGTGGCTCACTGGAAAACACTCCTGAGTACCGTGGAACCAAATGATGCTCGCCCTTTAGATGCCACATCCAATTTATAGTGGGAAATGAAAGTGTGCGGGTTGGACCAAGTAGCCGCAGCACAAATCTCAGAAATAGCGAGCTTGGAATGAAAAGCAATAGAGGTAGCCATAGCTCTAGTAGAGTGAGCTTTGACGGATGTTGTAAGTTGCTTATTTGAAGAGGAATAAGCCTGAGTTATGCAATCTCTAATCCATTTGGCAATAGTAGCTTTAGTGATGGTTTTACCCAGTTTATTATCTGAAAAGGACACAAACAATTGGTCTGTTTTTCGAATCTGTTGAGTCCTGTCTAGATAGAAGCGCAATTGCCTGTGAACATCCAACTTATGCAAGGTGTATTCCGCTTTGTTTGAAAATTTTGGAAAGAAAACTGGTAGCTCTAGAGATTGTTGGAGACAGAGATTAGAACAAACTTTTGGAACAAAAGATGGATTAGGCCTAAGTGATACTCTATCCTTGTGAAAAATCAAGTACGGTGGTTTGATAGATAGGGCTTGAAGTTCTGAAACTCTTCTTGCAGAGGTAATTGCAATTAAGAAGGCAGTTTTCCAAGACAGATATTTCAACTCACATGTAGCAGCCAGTTCAAAGGGGAAGATGTTAAGGCACTAAGTACCAAATCAAGATCCCACGGAGGCAGGATGAAAAACTGGGGTCTTAAAAGCACAGCACCTTTCATGAAAGTTTTACATAATCTGCTACTCATCAAAGGTGGGTCTATGGATTCGTGAAATTTGGAGATAGCTGCTAGTTGGACCTTAATAGTAGAGACTGAAGATCCTTGATTAAACAAGGATGTTAAAAATTTCAAGACGTCTGGTATTGGGGCAGTAATAGGGTCTAAGCCTCTGAGTTGAGCCCAGATAGCAAACCTCTTCCACTTACTGTGATACAATTTCTTAGTGGTGGGTTTGTGGGCTGAAGATAAAATGTGAATAACTTCCGGGTCCAAGGTGTGATTTCTGACTAAGGTCGGAAGTGGAGGAGCCAAGCTGCTAATTTCAAAGTGTGAAGGGACTGGTGCTGTTGTCCCGACTGATGAATCAGAAGGTCCGGAGTTAGATCCAAAAACCAGGGACCGTCCAGAGCATATTTCTGTAGGTAGGGGAACCATACCTGACGAGGCCAGTACGGAGCAATTAGAATCATTGTGGACCCCAATTGGGAAGCTTTCTGGATGACTTTGGGAAGGAGTGGAACCGGAGGGAAAGCGTAAAGCAGTCCTGTTGGCCAAGGTTGGACTAGAGCATCCAGCTGCTTCCCTGACTCGGGTCAAGGAAAAGAACCTTTTGCACTTCGTGTTTTGTGGTGTTGCAAACAGGTCGCAGCACGGAATCCCCCATCTTCTGAAAATCTGAGCTGCTACAGCTTCGTTCAGGGACCACTCGTGAGGAGAAAGAATAGTCCTGCTCAGTCTGTCTGCCAATACATTGGATTTTCCTGGAATGTGGGTTGCTACCAGGAAGCGGTTGGTAGCCACTGCCCATTCCCACACCCTCATGGCCTCTCTGCAAAGGGGGTAAGATCTGGTCCCTCCTTGTTTGTTTAGATACCAGACCACCGACATGTTGTCTGTGTGGATAGCGATAATGCCTTGAGGTAGAAAGTTGTGGAGGGCTTGTAGGGACAGAAGTACAGCCCTCATTTCCAACACATTGATATGGAGAAAGGTTTCGTTTGGAAGCCAAGAACCCTGAACTGACCTGCCCAGACAATGCCCCCCCCTCCCCGTCTGGGAGGCATCCGACGTCAAGGTGGCTACCGGAGGGGGCATAACAAAAGGTCTTCCCTGATTCAGATTGGATGGCCGAAGCCACCAGCGGAGGTCCCGTTTGCACGTTTCTGTAATCAGTATGTGATGATTGAGGGGGAGATCCTGAAAGGACCATTGTGTCGATAACAGCCACTGAAGAATTCTCATGTGCAATCTTGCCAGAGGAACTAGGAGAACCGTGGCAGACATTGAACCTAAAAGTTGCAGGACCAACCTGGCTGGGGCTTTGGATCTTAGAAGCAGGGCTCGGACTTGACCTTGTAATGTTTGTATCCTTTCGGTAGGAAGGAAGATTCGCATCAATTTTGAGTCTATCTCTGCTCCTATGAATCTTATGCGCTGAGAAGGCAGCAAGACAGACTTTGACCAGTTGAATGTAATTCCCAGGGAAGCACCCAGGAGATGGTGGCTTGTAGGTTCTCTAGTAGTAGATGCCTGGTGGTGGCAGTCAGGAGCCAGTCGTCCAGATAGGGAAACACTTGGAATCCGAGACTCCTCAGGTGAGCAGTCACTACTGCCAAACACTTGGTGAACACCCTGGGGGCTGTGGTGAGACCAAAGGGCAGAGCACAAAATTGGAAATGACTGTCTCCCAGGCTGAAGTGCAGATACCTCCTGGACGCCTGATGTATCGGTATGTGATAATAGGCGTCCTTGAGATCTATGGAGCACATCCAAACATCTTTCTCCAACAATGGGAGAATGGATTGTAAGGTGACCATTCGGAATTTGGACTTCATGACGGACTGGTTTAGTTTGCTGAGATCCAATATGGGTCTCAGGTCCCCTGTCTTTTGGCACTAAAAGAACCTTGAGTAGTTTCCGGATCCGATCTGGTCTTTGGGGACCGGTTGGATGACTCCTTTTTCCAGCAGCTTTGAAGCTTCTACGGCTGCAGTTTCCCTTTGACTGGGTGGTGGGTCCGGGATTTTTTTGGACGGTGGGGGTGAGTGTGTGAAGGGAATGGTATAACCTCCGGCAATAATCCAAAGCACCCATCTGTCCTGAGTAATAGACTCCCAGGCTTTTAGGTGCTTGGCAAAACGGCACCCGACTGGCTCCGGAGCAGCACAGCCGGGCAATCCCTCATGGAGTGTGGGAGGCTGAAGAGCCACGAAAGGACTCGCGGTCTCCACTGTTGCGGGGGCCTCTGCCGCCTCTGGGACGGCGTCTCCCAGAATAATTTCCCCGTCCTCTGCCTCTGGAAGGGGAATCTTCCTGCTGTTGGGGAAAGAATTTCTGTGATTTGCGGAACCGCATCTTCCCTCCTCTTTAGCCTTGGGATAAGGCCGAAAGGGAGTGGAATAACGCTCCTACAGCAGATAAAGTCTTTCCCTCCTGCTCACAGCGGGTAAGAGTGTCCTTTACCTTGGGTCCAAACAAAGAGGACCCATCAAAGGGAGCATCGGCAAAGGAAGACTTGAAGGCCTCCGAAATGACACAACGGAGCCAGGCTTGTCTCCGTAGAGCCACGCCTGTGCCTGCCGCTCTGCCCGCCCCTTCGGCCGCATATGAAATGAGCCTCATGGACGAGTTAGAAATCGAGGTAAGGATAGCCAACTGAGAGCTAACCGACTGGGCTAGCTGCTCAGGTAGGTTACCTGAGAGGGAGTCAGAGCTCCTTGACCAGATCCCTCTGTAGTCTGGTGAAATGTGCCAAATAATTCAGGGACCTCAGAGTAAAGGCCGCTGAAGTCAGGGTGCGCTTCCCGTACCGGTCCATGCTCCTAGACTCCTTATTAGGAGGATGGACTGACGTTGAAGCCTCTGCCACGTCCTTCTGGGTAGCAGATGCCACCACCATGGCATCTACAGCCACGCCTTTCGTCAAGAACTCCTTCTCGGGTGGGGCAGACAAAAATTTGTTAGGGCGAGAAGGCACTGGTTCCACAGTATCTGGGTGTTCCCACGCCCTCCGACAAACCAAATCCAGGAGCTCGTCGAAGGGCGGAGACACCCAGGAGGTGGAGGGCTGAGCCCCGAAGGCCTTGAGAAACACTGACTCATCAACGGAGGGGGGTTTGGAATTCCAGCCGCCTCGTTGCTTAAGGATTTCTAGAATGTCTGCAAATGAGACATCATCCGCGGGCGACTTTGGGGACCCCTCTGCATCATCAAGATCAGTGTCCGATGTAAGAGACTCGTCGGGGGAGTCCACGTGCTTCCTCTTGCACGATCTCTTCCTTGGGGGCTCTTCTGAAGACAACTCCGAAGAACCCTCAGGAGGAGGGGAACCCCCAGTCGGGGTAACCTCAGGCCCCGGGGCTCCGCTGCCTAGAGACAGGGGAACTGCCAAAGACCCAGTCTCCATGCCCAGGGAAGGTGCCGGTAAAGCCGTAGAGATGGCCAAGGCACTCCTCATAGCTCTGAAAGCCGGACCCCCAGAATCCTGGGAGTGTCCGGTCCCCGGAGCCATGATAGCAGACGGAAGTCCCGCGGCCGAAGCACCGAGAGGGAGGCTCGGAACCGACAGCATAGGTCCCGAAACGTCACCCCCGGGTCTGGCCGAAGAAGTCCGTGTGCTAAACTCGGACCCGAAGGCCGGGGTTGGAGTAAGGGTCGGAGCCGACCCTAGGATCTCCACTGGCTCCATCAGCACCTGCTCCGACGGAGCCGAAGCGGTCGGAGGAGGAATGGCAATGGAGTGGGCTATCGGCTCCGAAGCCAACTGGGTTGGAGCCGAAACAAATTTTTGAAAGACTGGGGACTGGAACAGTCTTTGGAGCACCCTGTCTATGTCCGAATCTGACATCCTCGATGACCTGGAGGAGACCGAACGGGTTCGAGTAGGTCTCTCCAACGGCTCCAAGGGACTAGGGGACCGGCCCCGAGGCGACTCGATAACTATCGGCGCCGAAGGAGAGCACAAGCCAATTTCCATCGGTGCCGAAGAGGACTTCGCCGAGGAGGAAGTGTCTGAGCGGACAACCTTCATCGGCTCCGAGATCAGTGGAGCCGATGAAGGTGACCCGCCTCTCAATGCCCCAGCCGTCAGCTCCGAACCCAGAGGAGTCGAGACTGGAGGCATCGAGGCAGACCGTTCCGCCCTCGGCTCCGAAGTCCGTGGAGCCGAAGGAGAAGCCTGCCTATGTCTTTTGGCGGTCGGGTCCGACGGACTGGTCGGAGCCGTCGCCCTTTTCTTTTAGCAGGAGAAGGAGAGGACGCTAATGCTTCTTCAAAAGAGGGTTTTATAAGGCCTTTCAAAATAAGTTTATTTTTCCTCTCTTGGAGGACCCTCGAGGAAAACGCGTGACACACGCTGCAGGACTCCTGCAAATGTTTAGCCCAAACAATAAACACAGAGAGTGGTCATCTGTGATTGACATTTTAAAGCTGCACTTAGTGCACTTCTTAAAGCCCGAAGGCCTAGGTGCCTGAGACATTATAGCAACAAATTCAGTAACACAGAAAACACACTGTTTTGTTTGTTTTTTTTTTAAATTGACTGTCACTACAAAGATTAGTTCACGGTTGCCGATTAAGGTTGACAGTCCGTCAACTACAGAAAAATAACTAAAGGGATCCTAGAACCCTAAGGATTTGAAATTAAATTTACTGACAGGAAAGGCCCTTCAGTTCAAGAGGGCCTCTAGTCAGAACAAACACACAATCACACACAAATTTTCCACAAAAACCCAATCACACACAAAGTGCGGTATAGCCGTTAAAACAGCTTTTTGTTATAGAAATAGAAAATTCCTGACAGAAAAAGTTAGTGAAAAACACTACTTAGCTCAGCCAGCTCGAGATCACGTCTTTGCTAGTTAGCGGAAAACGAGATCTGGGGGACTGGTAGTGGTGCATCCTGGGATATAGTAAGCTCAGCCAATAAGAGACTTCGCTCTTTGGCATAAGCGTGCCGAGTCGGAGCCGAGGGATCGGCTCCGAACCCATCAGTCAGAATGTAGGCGAGATAGGATCACATAACATCTTATGTTTCAGCTCATTCCAAGGTTCAGTACCAACCAATGGGTTACAGATAGCAAATTTTACGGAGCACTACAATGTGGTGAAATAGTACATCACCTGCTAAGGTTTTGTTTACAGGAAGTTTCAACTTCATGAATACAGTTCATTTTGAATCTTCTGCTCCCATTACAGTGAAGTATGTTTCCATCCCCTGGAAAGTCACAGGTTTTATTTTGATCACTCTGAATCCAACTAAAAGCAAGTTATGCAATATTTCATACAGGAGAAAACTGCTCACTCCCACACAGCATGGTTTCTGACCTAAGCATAGCACCACCACAGCTCTACTATCTTTCCTCAACACTATTACTCTAGCCAAAGATGATCACAAACTCCTCTCTTGTCTATTCCTTGATCTCTAAGGCTTTCAACACTATCTGTCAGTCTCTGCTACTAAACAAACTAACAGACCTTAACTTATCTCCTGATATAGTTGCATGGGTCTCTAGCTACCTCACTGACAGACTGCAGTCAGTGAGATGGCACTCTGCACTATCTACTCCTCTTCTGGCAAGAATGGGCACCCCCCCCCCCCCCAAGGGTTCATTCTTGGATCACTACTTTTTAGTATCTTCACTGACTTACTCTACTCATCTCTCCCTCAGTCTACCACTGACCAATATGCGGATGACTCTGCAGTCATCACTATTGCCAACTCACCCTTTGAACTCCTTTCAGCTACCCAGTTATCCTTTAACTCAGTAGAGACATACATGGCTCTCAAATAACCAGCTCATCCCTCAACCCAAAAATGACAAAATTGCTCCTCTTTCTTCCTAAAACAGTTAACCACATAAAATCGTCCTTCTCTATGATGTCCCTAAACAATATTCCTATTGAAGTCGAAACCAGTACAAAACTACTTGGCATTACCACTGATGATCAACTAAAATTTGATCTACACATAAATAACTGTATCAGAAAAATCCATCAGAAACTAGGACTCCTACATAGAAATAAAAAATTCCTAACCACTGAAGCTAGGATTATGCTATTGCACGCTTACCTGCTACCTTGCTTAACATATTGTTCCCAAATACTCTCAAATCTCAACTCTTCTCTACTTACCAAGCTAGAGTCGACTTATCACAAGATAGCAAGATTCACAGCTCAAACCTATAAATCTCACCACTGTCTCTCCCTAAAATATTTGAACTGGCTTGAACTACCTCACTTGCTTCTCCATTCGCAGCTCCAAATAATACACTCCATTCTAAATCAACCAGCTTTCTGTCAATATCTGTATCTATGCCACTATTCCCCTACAAGACATTTCTGAAGCTCATCCCAAGACCCATTAAATGTCTACAAACCCAAGTTAAAAACTGGGTGCAAGACATATAGCTATCACCCCTCTATTGCATGGAACAAACTCCCACTTGAAATCAGGACCCACACACACCCCAAACAATTTAAATCAGCCACCAAAGAATACTTTAAAAAAAATTGGACCTGCACTGTCCTCACCCTCCCCTGACCACATCCATCTTGCATAGTAACCAACTATCTCCATTACTCCTTACTCTCCTCCCCTATAGTCACCCCATCTTCCCTGCTCAACTTACTCTATTTCCATCCCCCAGCTAACGCTAAACTCTATCTCCAAATCTACAAATACCACTGGAGCTACTACCACCGTTTATGTAATACATAGTATAAATAGTATACTGCCTATGCTTTATTGTAACCTCCTGTGCTCTTGTTATCACTTTTTCATTTTAAGACTTGTAAACGTTTGTGACTACTGAACGTGTTTGCTCTTATCTCCTTTTGTACTAAGGCCTGTAAACTTTCGTGACTTCTGAATGTGTTTTTTTTTTAATTTACCATGTTGCTCTACGTTATGTTAAATCTTTGTACCTACTGAAGCTTTTCTCCCCGGGCCTCTGCTGAAAAAGGGTTTTAGCTCAGTCGGACATTCCTGGACAACAAATGTAAAATAAATAAATAAAACAAGCCCAAATAAAAATACAATAATAACCTTAACTGAAGACAAAAAAAAAAAAAAAAAACTAAATTTAAAAAACAGACATTCTCAAAGCAAGAATAGCTTACAGGCAAAACTGCAACAGGAGTGGCTGTGAGAAAGGGATGTTCAAGTCACTTTTCTTCCAGGCCTCAAACATGGGATCTGAATACTGAAGGTGTGACATTCTGTTGCTGCTGCTACTACTGCCATTTCGACTGTCTGCAGTTTGCTTACAGAGCCAACAGATCTACAGCTGATGCCATATCATTAGCGCTACACAGCTCTCTTCAACATTTAGAGGGCAATGACAACTATGTGAGGATGCTGTTCATAGACTTCAGCTCAGCATTTAATACAGTGGTACCAATGCAGCTGGACAGAAAAACTGGCATATATAGGGGTCAATAAACATCTCTGTAAATGGATCCTGGTCTTCCTGACTGAGAGGCCACTGATCCTGACCCATGACTGGTATGCAAAGCAAAAGTCCAACCGTATCTTCAAGTTTGCTGATGATACCCCAGTCGTGGGGCTCATCAACACTGAGGATGAAAGCATACAGAGAAGAGGTGGCATCGCTGATCAGTTGGTGCGAGGGGAATGACTTTTTTTTTCAAATACTTTTACTGAATTAGCACTTATGACACAGGCAAATTTACATTCACATAAAAGTAATCAAACTATATCAACATAACATTATACTTCACATATGTTACTTTATATCATATAACCTAAGCAATATTACATAAACACAATGCCTGCCTTTTTTTTTTAAACAAGACACATATTTATTAAAAGATCACTTACTACATAGGCAATCACACATTTATATAAATGAAAACAAAGCACACTGACACAATCCTAGTTGCAAGCATCATAAAGCATACTAACCCACTCCCAGCAGCAAATATTATACATAATTTATAATCTACCCAATCTTTCTGACTCGGACATTACATAGCTCACTGAAGTCCTGGTGCCTTTTAAACCTCATTCCTCCCTTGCATGTATTGTTCCCACAATTCCCATTTTTCCTATGCAGTTTGCTCCTACCCTTTTCTAAAGATCTCAACTCTAGTTGTGTTATCTCTGTTACTATATTCACTACTGTGACGAAAGGAGATACTGACAGCACAGCTAGCTGGAATTTTGTAAATATGTCATTTGTGAATATCAAACTAAGTTATATAATATGCTTGTGTTACAAATGTATTAGAACTGTAAGCCGTGTGTATATCAAACTGCTCTATACAGATGCTTGTGTTGAAAAGGTATTTGTAAAGTTCTGTGTTTAAAATGTATCCGCAGTGTGTCCTACTGGAAGAGAACAGAAATATACATGCACTATTGTAACTATTTAAATGTATATGTTAACATAGGAAACTGGAGGGTTAACCTCAGTTCAGCAAACGTTAGAAAATATCTGAAATAAAATTACTTTACAGGTTAGGCCATAAAGATGCTTCAATGCAGCTAGAGACACAAAGTCTGTACTAGGAAGCTTTCTGTATTGTGTTTAGGGTGAACTAACTGCTACTTTGGAAGCAGGAAGGAATGCAATTGTTTTATGACTTCCAGCACCTGCCAAAGATCTGAGCAAAAGCCCTTGTCTGGGTATTTTTACAGGTAGATGCTAAATACTGCCAGCTACGGGGGTTTGCATGAGAACTAGAAGTCAGTACCAGAAAATGATGTCAGTCTGCAAGTTATCTCAGCCGTAATATTTTAGATATTTTGAGAAGTCTCTCTGAGACAGAGCATTCTACATTCCGTCTTGGACCTGACAACAACAACAAGAACCACTCACCACATCTGCCTTGCTCTAATTAAGTTAAGTTGCTAGGGTATAGTAACTATTTTAGATACAATCAGGAACATAGCGAAGATTTTGTTTTAGCGAAGATTTTTTTGTTTTGTTTTGTTTTTTTATGTGTGTGTGAGCCTGTACTGAAATGTCATTTTAAATATTCCTGTGATTTTGAACTCTGACGTCACTGTGAATATATATTTATCATTGCCTTGTTCTTTTACTATTTACTATTAAATACATTTAAACCTTTCATTGTGGTTGATCTGTGTAGAGATATTTAAGTTTTGAGAGTACTTGCACATTTATTTGGTTATGCTGGATGGGCCACTCCTTTCTTGGTCAAACTACCATTTGTATTAATATTAATATTACACAGCAAAATTGGTCACCCTTTGTTAAGGGCTTTAAAGCAGCTGTCGAGGAGTGACTGGTGGCAGTGGTAACAACCTTACAGTCTGGGCAGAAGGGGGCATAGCTAGTAAACCTGTGCCAGCCTTTCCCAGGTGTGTGTGTGTGCATGTGTGTGAATCAAACCTCAAAGAGTGCGTGTGTCAGCTACTTGGGGAGAGACAACGCAATGGTTGGACAGACAGGGTGCTGGAGGTCTTGGCTTGGTCATTCAGCTGAGGTCTCAACTCTATAGCTGTGCCAGTGGGGAGTCTTATTGGGGATCTGGAGAAAGAGGAAGAAACCAGCCCTGGTCTCTGTGTGCCCTTAAGGGAAATTGCACTTGATGCAAACAGCTGCATCTGGAAATACTTTGTGTGTACCTGTTATCCTCCCAGTGAACGGCCCCCACAAGTGCCTGTGGTAAAGATTGAGACTCCTTGATTACTGGCCCAGTGGTGGGTCGTCACAACTACTTCCAGTATAGCCGGTTTAGATTTTGATTCCCTTTTTCTAGCAATTGCTTTATTGGCAGCCACCATTATTAGACACAGCAAGGCCTTACAATGTCTAGGCAATTCCAATTCTATATCAGAGGTCAGAAAAATCATCTCCCTCATCTGACCAATCTGCCCACCCAGCATCTCTGACAGTGCATCCCACAGGCAGTTCCCACCAACTCATCGCAATCCCAGAAAATATGTTCCCCATTACCTCTTTATTCCCTGTCACATCTCCAACATTTCCAGTTTACTTGAGGTGTGGGAACAACCTTGACCTGAATGTAAGCAAGACCAAAGAGATTATCATCAACTTCAGCAAAAAAAATAAACAAACAAACATCCAGTGCTCATGATCAATGGTGACAGTGTAGACAGGATTAAGTGTATGAAACTCCTAGGCATACACATATCAGAGGATCTCATGTGGTCAGGAAACACTAGCCAGCTGGGTCAAGAAAGGCACCAACACCTCCATTTATTTCAGAAGGTCAAAGAAAGCTAAGTTCTGCCTCATATCATCTCCACCTTCTATAGAGGTGCTATTGAGAGTATCCTCATCAGCAACTTCACAGTGTGGTTTTGAAACTGTACAGCTACATAAAGAAAGTTACTACAGAGAATGGTGAGGGTCGCAGTGAAAGTAACTGGTACCAGTCTTCCATCGATGCAACCTAACTCTGCAAGAAGCATCAGAAGGACCATCAAAATAATACAAGACACCACGCATCTAGCACATAGACTGTTTAAGCATCTGGCATCGGGTAGGAAATACTGCAGCATTCCCTGCAGAACTACCAGATTCAACAACAGTTTCTACCAGACACTGGTCAAACTTCTGAACTCTGGCACAAGTCCCAAAGAACTGGACAGTAAGTCAGTTCTCTTTTTTTTCTGCCATAAATACCTATAGTCTGTTGTTTAATATACATACCACACAAATTCCAAGTAAATGCAATATTTATAGGTTCATAGGTAGGTACTAGGTTATTGACCCTAGGGCCTATATAAGCCTAGCCAAAAAGGTACCTTGGCTTTTGCCACCCAAGAAAATTACTTTCCTGTGCCCCTGTCGAGCAGAGCCACAGAGGTGACCCCTGGGGTGAATTTCCTATTTCCCATCCAATCATCAAGATTTTTCTTGAAGACTGCTAATGAGGAGCTTTGTTTGATATAGACATGTAGTCTGTTCCAGAGTATTGGAAGTCTCTGGGACAGGAATCTATCCCTGCTGCATGTTCTGTTTATTGTGGTGACAAGGTTTAGGTCCCTAGAGCGTGTAGCTCAGAGGGATTGGGATTTCTTTAAGTGAAGCATATCCAACAGCTCTGGGTTTGACATAGCGTTGTATGTTAGGCAGAGATCACCTCTGAGTAGGTGATATGCGATGGAGTAAAGCTGGAGCTTTTTGAGACAGTATGCGTAGGGCATCTGTTTGAGGCTGGTAATACTCTTTGTGAGGTATTTCTGCAGCCTTTCCAGTTGTTGTAGATGTCTTGTGAGGTACATACCAAAAGGGGCGTTGTATTCTATAATGGGTCTAATGAGTGACAAGTAGAGGGGAACAATGACCTCTTTTTTCCTGGATGAGAAATATTTTGTGATGAGGTGTGCCACATAGAAGGATTTCCTGACTACTGTGGCGATGCAATTATCAAAGGAGAAACTACTGTCCACCTGAGTCCCAAGGTCTCATCACACTTTCGGTGTTAAGTAGACTACCACCTATGTGGTAGCTCAGGGGTACAGAGTTTTTACAAAAGGGGATGACAATGCACTTTTTGGCACTGAGCTTGAGGCCATGGCTTTGACACCAGGCATCTGTCTCCATGAGGCCCTTTTGTATGATTGTCCACATCATTAGGAGTTTCGATTATGGCTCCTAGTTTGCAGTAATCTGCGAACTTTATTAGTCAAAGACCTTCTGCATTAGCCTGTACTTTAGAAAAGTAGATACCAAACAAGAGAGGTCCCAGGACTGAACCCTGTGGTCCACTTATCACTGATCTGAAGTCGGATTTGGAGTCTGCTACTTTCACAGTGTGGGTTCTGTCAGTGAGCCAGTTGGCAACCCATATTATGACATAGGGATTTATACCTAGTTTAGTGAGTTTATCTATAATTCCAGAGTGGGGAATGGTGTCAAAAGCATTGGCGAGATCTAGATAGGCTGTGTGAACCACCTTACCCTTGTCTACGGCTTTGGTGACTAATTCAAAGAAGTCTATCAGGTCTGGGAGACATGATCTGCCTTTTACAAACCCAAACTGGGTGGGGTCCAGAGTTTGGAGATTATCACGGTCTTTGTTTATAAGATCCATGATGATACGTTCCATGGCCTTGCAGATCAGGCTCGTTAGGCTAATGGGGCAGTAGTTCCCGGGGTCCGTGGTGGCTCCCCCTTTGTGGAGTGGGATAACCGTCGCTGTGCGCCATTCAGTGGGCACAAAGCCTGAGGTGAGGCTATGAGTAAACATGGTGCTTAGGTGGGGTGCCAGTTCATTCTGCAATTTGTGTAGAATGCAGCCTGGGATGTTGTCAGGTCCCATGGATGCTGTGTTCTTGGCTCTGCAGAGTGTGTTTTTTACCTGTGCAGCCGTTATTACAGGAACTTTGCATTCTTCTGGTATAGAGATGGGCCCTTTAGGGGGTGAGAGGGGGATAAAGTTAGCACTGAACCTATCTGCCAGGATGTTGGCAATATCAGTTGGTTCTGTATATTTAGTGCCATTGTGCTGTAACTCAGAGCAGATCTGAGTGTTGCCATTGAGATTCTTGACATAGCTATAGAATGCTTTGTGGCTGTCTTTAGAATCAGTGGGATTTTGTTTTCATAACTAGCTTTGGAGGATTTTATGAGGGATCTCTGCTTCTTACTGAGGCTGACCAGGGAGTTCCACCAATCATGGGATTTTACTCTTTTTTGCAACAGTTTCTTTCTTCTGCTGTAGAGTTTGTTTATGACAGGGGACCACAGATTGGCTTCCTTTTTTTGGAGGACAGCATCTTGGTTCTGTTAGGGATAGCATGATCCATGCACTCGTGTAAGTACTTATAAAGTGCATTTGTGTAGGATTCAGCAGTTGTACCTCTATTGTCTGTCTGCATGGGTGCCGTGAAGTTTGCCACTTCTGTCTTAAGAAGCGTGAAGTTGGCTTTGGAGAAATTTTTTACGGTGGTTTCCGTAATGGGCGGTGGGGGCGGGATGTGGATATCTAGGGTGATTAGCTTGTGGTCGGATCTGACCAACGAGGAACTGACCTCTTGTGTGGAACACCGGTCGCCCCTGTGTTGGTAATGACCAGGTGTAGGATATTGCTGCCCTGGTGGGGGTGTGGATAAGTTGATCCAAGGCGTTGGAATTTATGAATTCCAGAGTTGGTACATGAGTAGTTTTCCCAGTTAATGGTGGGGTAGTTGAAATCGTCCATTATTAGGGTGTTGGGTTGTCCCCTAATATTTTCTAGTGTATCAAGAAATGAGGAGTGGGAATCCTGGGGCATGGTGGGGGATCTGTAGCAAATTACAATTTGGATTGCGGTCTTGCCCAGAGTTAGTTGCACTTCGATAATCTTGGATGCATTATGTTGAGCAACTAGCCTGGAGGTGTGGATATCCTTAATAAATATGGACACGCCTCCACCTTTAGTGTTTCGGTCCAGGTTAGGTGGCCGAAAGATGTGGTATGAATTACAGCCTGGTAATGCAAGTGTGCTCTCTGGGGCCTTGAACTAGGTCTCTGTCACTGCACAGAGGTCAATGTTCTCCATTTTAAGGAGTGCCTAGAGTGAATGCATTTTGAGGTTTAGACTTCTAGCATTGAGTAGCATTACCCTCAGATTTTTGCTTGCTTGTAGCTGTTAAGGTGGTGAATTTGTCATTTCAACCTTGCCTAAAAAAGGCACTATAGGGGTGGCAAGAGCCTTAGCCAGTATCCGGAATCCCAAGGGCGACATGTGCAGGCCATCTCTGGCAAAGCATCGTGGTCTGTCGATCATGTCATCCCAGGCAGACAGATACTGGATCCTCTTAGAATGACATCAGAAGCTTAGCTAATTGTTGAAATCAAACATTTTGTCCTTGTACTATGGTATCATTCTGGGTGATGGCAGGATGCTACTCAGGGCTAGGGTCATACCTGCCTGGGCTACAAAATCGGAGAGCTCCTCCATGTCTCTTTTCATGTAGTCCAGGGAGGTGCATCTCAGGTCATTCACACCAACATGGACAATGGCAGAGTCATATTTGTACTTGTTGTGGAGTGATTCGAGTGCGTGCATTATGTGGCGGACCCTGGCAGCTGACAGGCAGCTGACAGTAACTTTCTCCTTGTTTAGCCTGGTGATTGGAACATCAGTGTGCCTGACTACAGAGTCACTTATGACTAGAGTGTTGGGTACGTTGTTATGCCTTATGGGCTGTGGTTGAGTGGCACACTGAGTTTGCGGGCTATGTGTCATTTGGGTTGTGTTGGGGGGTGGAGGTCGCTTACGTTTCTGCACTGGAGGTCTCTGTTGCTTGAGTAGATTTTTATTGAGAGCTTCCGCAAATGTAGGTATGTGTTTCATGTTTCTACGTGTGTGTTTTGGTGGTGTAGGTTTTGAGGGACTATGTGATGAGTGTGGTGTGGTGCAAGTGTTTACCTTCTCCTCTTGACTGTCTAGTCCAGTCTTAGGTGAAGAGAGCTTTGCTTCCAGTTTGGCTATATAAGTGCATCTCTCACAGGTTGTAGTGTTGGGTGGTAGGAGGAGAGGGTTGTCTGTGTTCATGAGGCAATTTCTGCATTGCCACAAGATGCCCAGACTCATCAGGTAGACAGGAGAAAACACCAGGAGCCCTTAGACATGCCTGGATAGGTGTTTATTTATTAAGTACTAAAAACTGTTTTCCTCTACACAAGTGAGGAAAGTTGAGTGCTGTAGTAATTTGTAGCTTACTTAGTGCTTACGAGTTCTGAATAAGTGCTTAGCCCAAAGAAACAGATTTTAGTGCTAAAACTAAAAAAAAATGGCTAGCTCTAAGGGAAAATTTGAAGAGCACGCTTTACGGCACCGGGAATAGCTTAACCCTAGCTAAGCGGCAATGCATAAAGTGTATTTTTTTTTAATATAACAGTAGCAAATGAGCAAACTGATTTAAACAAATTAACCAATAAAAAGCTAAAAGGACCATATACAGTCCTACTTATATTATCCCGATCAAGTGCAATATTAAACAGACAACTTAGGCAATGTGCAATAAGTAATGTGTATTTTATTTAAATGGGGCAGTTAATATAACTTAGGGTAGGGTATACTTATTCTGTACTCAAGTATTGGAATTCTTCTGCTCTTTTGTACAGGTACTGGGAGTAGGACTGTATATGTTTATGTTTATGTTAGTTGCGTTCATTCTTTTACTTGCATGTGTTGTTTTAGTTTGTTTGTAATCTCAAGAAGGAGCTGATGCATGTAATTTTGTTTATGCTACATGTGTGCGACCCTAAATGGCAAAAAAAGTTTACTCTGAACTGAATTGAACTTTGAACTGAATTCTACTAAGGCTCTCTCTCTTCTTTGTACATTTTACATAGCTGCACCTAAAATAGAAATGCTGGAGTCGGCAAGGCATATTTGGTTAAAACTGTCCAACTGATCAGTCAATTCCATAACATTTCTACAGAAGTCTCCCCCCATTTCTGGTACAACTCCAATGCTGCTAAACCTCAGATTTAATTATATACTGGAATGACAATCATTCCATCAGCTACTCTCAACTGAATGGATTTGTGGAATCGGGTAATAAAGTGGCCACATAACGTTCATCAGGCAGATAGTTTGCACATAATCTGGGCTACTAAACTCTCTTCACTTCCACTCCCCATGTAACAATAAATACTGGTACAGACCTTGGGAGTGAGGCAAAATGAAGTTCTACCACTTGAGACTCCCTCCCTGTCTGAGTAAACATGACTATACCACGAAACATGACTATAGCTAGAAATTTCTGTACAGACAAAATCAGCCCCTCTAATTGCTTTCCCTCTTTTGACCCAACAGATTGTTACAGCTACATCTGACTGTCTGCATAAGGCAGTGCAGAGTTGTTCCAGTGCACTCCATGCAGCAGGGGATACAAAATACTTTATACAGATGCAAACTCCATATGCTCCTTCTGTAGAAGTCACTGCAGATGCATGCTCATACACTTCCAGAGGGCCCCCACCACCCCTAATATTACAACTCCATTACACCACATGAGTAATGGCTGCTGTGAATGACCTCACTAAAGGTTTTACTCACCCTGCAGAACTCTACGCAGAAATCAAATTATAAAATGGGCCTTGCAGCTGCTACAGGCACTACTTCTCCTCAGAAGTTATTACAGAAAATACCAGCACAAATTAACTTTAAAAATGGGCTGCACAGCTACTACTTTTCAACACCATTTCAACAGTCCCTGAGAACAGGAAACAATCCAGTGATAAGTCTTGCAAGCTTAGCTTTTACCCTACGCAAAGCAAGTACTTCTGCTGATCAAGATACTTACCTGGGTCACACCCCTGACCCCTCCAGTAAATTTATTCTTCAAGAAGCACTTCAGCATCCGGATACTCACAAGTTTTGTTAGCAGATGAAAGGACAACAGAAAAATATTACTTTGCAATTAGAAGTTTCTTAAAACTCAGCCACCTCTTAGATTCTATGTTTTGTGCCAAAGCAGGAAAGGATTTCAGGGTTACTGCAGAGTTAAAAAAAAAAAAAAATTCAAGTTTCAACATGGAAGCCACAACAGCACAACTAAGGTAGCACTGAACCAAACTCAAAACTTTCTCCAAGTTTTCACAGACCCCGATACAGTCTAAAATGTATAAGCAAATCAGAGCACAGAGGTAAGGCAAGCCCTGAGAACCTTCTGTTCCATCTCCTACACCCATATAAAACAGCAATACATGGCAGTGCTGCACTTAAAACTTAGCTAAAATTTGCTGCATTCCAACTCAAAATACGAGTGCTAGGATTGATGTTTCACTATAAAGAAAATGCACGCATTTTACCTCATCCCTTATAGTACATGAGCATATTCTGCCCTCAAAAAACTTTTTAAACATTGCTGTAAGCCCACTGTGTTCCATCACCTCTGCACCGATTAAGTCTGTCCACTGCGCTGAAACACTGTCTCTTAGTGCCCAACAGAAAAACATGCTCAAGACGTCAACGCCAGAGACTTTTCAGTACAGAAATAACTACCAATAGCACATGCATTGACAAGTCTTGCTTTAGAAAGGAAGAACAGGGATACAAAAAAATCAAACAGTATAAACATGCTTCCATAAGCAGTGAGAAAAAATACAAGTTCAGCTGATCAATGGTCTTGCAGGCTAGCTCTACCTAGGGTGGGATGGCATCTCTTAAGACAGCACTGAAATGCATCGAAATAGGGGACTGCAGCCAATATTAACCTAATAGGCAGGGTCAAAAAACAACAATGCATGACAAAATGTCAAACAAGTGGGGGAAGGTGACTCTCCAGAGCTTAATGCAGGCACACAACATGCACTCAAATATTTACACAAGACAAGCTTGCATTTAGTTCCCCCATGGCTGACTGAAAAACTGCAAATAAGTGCAGTGCAGTAGGTCCCATTCTCCAATCAAAACAGGCTGCATTTAAAGCTAGGCAGTATAGGGCTAGAAGAGGACACCAGGCTACTGAGTCCATACTCACTCCCCCCCGGTCTAAGTGATTATATCTCACAGAACTAACCCAAGTTGCAAGTGGCAAAGGTAACAAACAGGACAGCAGTCTTGTGCAATTTAAGCATAAAGAGCATTCTTGAAATGAGTAAGCTATATCATACCACATGACTCATGCAAACAGTGCTTTCAACAGCAAAACACTTCAACAATGCAGACGTCACAGCTATTTTGGGGTGTTCTTAAAATGGCAGTGAATAAACAGAGAAATATTAGAAGACTGTTGTCTTTCCATATGCCAGCTGCATGAACTGTGCCTTGGACGCTTTAAGTAAAGAAGATTAGTTTCCTGTGGTTGACTGCTTGGTTATAGTATCATTTAAGTGCTGCCCACTGAACTAATCAACAAGCAATAACCTACTGCAAAACAGCATATATCCACTCAGCTGCTCTGCCATCGCAAACAGCCAAACTACATCAACAAGGTCTACGAGTATCACAGCAAAGATGCATCGACATGATCTATGAGTATCAAAGCAAAGCTTCCTTATTCATTTACTTATAAAGTCCATTTTAAAACACAACGAAGTGCTGTGTCAAATGCAGCAAAGAAAAAGAAAATAATTGCATAAAATAATAAGCAAGAAAAAAGGTGAAATTAAAACAGATACTTCATGGAATACCACTCACATCCAATAAGCTCCTCCCCATGTGGATGACTATCCTATTCCCTCTTTTGGGGACAGGAATGCAGAGCTTTCCGAAGTGGGTGCAGTTAAGGGAATTTGGACATGATGGCTGCTGGCATCAGACACCACTAGTATGTGGCTAAGCTGTTACTTCACCCTGAGTTTACAGAGATTTGCACAAAACGCAATGTGCATTTGTACGCAACACCAGTCATTAGCCATCAGGAAGTATACTTGTACATTGTACATCATGTAAATTCTCTCTCTCACTAGTGCTGTGATAGTCTTTATGAAGCTATTAGCTGCTGCAAAATTACTGTCCCTTATTTGGCTGTTCATGCAGAGCTAAACACAAGTATACCATATCTGCTGCACAGTAGCTTATCTTGGTCAAATCACCACTGCAACAGTAAAGCAAATCTGCAGTCCTATAAGGCACATCGGCCTTTGCCCCATTGTCTATGCAGTCCTGGCTCACTGTCAAATTGGGCGATATAAGCAAGCTTTATATCGGGATGTGATACTGAGTATTTTCCAGACTTAGATAAATGGCAACACACTCTAGAAGCCACAGTCTAAGTAGACTGGATTCACAGGCAGATGGCTACTGCTTTTTCAATGGTCTGGTCAACTGTCAGAACGCATAAGACCTAGGACAAGTGCAGCTCACCAATACCAGACTAGGGCTGTAGAGAAACTATTGCTTTAGCAGACAGATTACGCTCTGAGTGACATAAGCAGGGTGGGCCCCATCCCAGCCACCCATCTTTCCATTCCAAGGTAACACCAACATATTAGACAGAAATGTTCAAAAACACCTCATCAATCAAAACAGAACCTTCCAATCCATCCTCATCCAAACTAATGAACAATCTAGAGACTAAGTTACAAAACAAAAAGCATCAATCACTCAACCAGTGGTTTTTAAAACTGCCTATCCTAATGAAAGCTAATGTGGCAGTAAACTGAGGGAGCTAGACTAGATGTCGCAGTAAGCTGAGGAAGCTAGACTAGATGTCGCAGTCCACAGCAACAGTCCTCTCAGCATGTAGCAGCCACAGGTGGACCCAGGCAAACTGAAAAATATAATCCATCTATCATGTCCTGTCTCTGCTCTGATGGCTCCTCCCAGTAAGGTGTGCCAGGCATACACTCATGTGAGAGAAACTGTGTGGGTATCCTCAGTAAATGCCCTATTTACATCAGTTGAAATCACTAGAACATGGATGAGCAGAGCCTGCATTCACAGATCCTCACTCTTGTACAGAAAATAAGCTCATATATCCAGTGAGGCAACCTCATTTCTAACATACCCTATGAAGGAACCTTATTTCTATACAGATACCAATGCTCTTATCCTCCTGGCCACCAACCAAAAGCTAATGACAACAAAAAACTGACTGGAAACCTAGCAGCATCACCCTGACAACTTGAGTTTTGCTTCACCATTACACCTTGATACAATGTTTGTGAACACTAAAATAAATCAACAGATGCAATGTATTTAGAAAAATGAAAATCACAAAGGAGTGGCTCCAGAATAGAATCATTAGGGACTTAATTACTGATACTGTATGTGAGGGTGACAATCTTCAGAGTTGTACCCGTTGTATACAAGCCCAACTGTTGACCCACATTATTATGGGTTCATTCACTTTTACATCCCCAAGTTTATATATGACCCCATAATTCGGTAAACTGCCAAACACCTTAGCCAAATCAAAGTAAGCTGCATGGAGAGATGCAAGGCAGTTGTCACCCTCACTAAACAATTTGTAAGGTTAAGAATCCCTACCTCTGGCAAAACCACACACTGGGTTAGGTTATCAAGGAGCAAGTATCATGCATCGGTCAGAAGTTCCATGATGATTCACTTTGCATAACATGCTTGTGAGGCCAAAAGGGTTTGTAATCACTGGAGTGTGTGGAAGCTTTCTCCCTTGTGGTTTCGTACTACAATAGCCTTATTAATCAGGTATCAGTACATAACCAATTTTAATGCACTTAATAATGTGCAGAAGGATGCGTAATAAGCTACTTCTAACTTCACAAATTAGGCTTCCTGGTATCTCATCTGGTTCCATGAAACTGGTGTGTCTGCCCTTACCTCAGGAACAGGTAAACATTTTGTATGTAATTTAGTAGGCCTGTTACAAAGAGAACTTTACCCTGATAGACTAGATTTTGCATTACATCTGTGTGCTAGCATCATAGCTACATCTGTTGCCACTGTTAAGGTGACACCACTCTGTTCACGTACACCACAATTTTATTTCCTTATGCTTGCCGTTTTACCTTGAATAAAGGCTTGCTTTTTTTACTGTTTCACTGAGCTTTTTCGATGGAGCTGATATTATTAGCACTGTTACACAGGAGTGGGTAAAATAGAACGTTTATATGCGCTTTACGTTTGGTTTAATAGTTTGATTCTATAACTCCTATTATTTAGGTTTACTGTAGAATTTTTTTTTTTTACTATATTTATGCTTCAGGATGAATTTGCCAGTGCAGCTGTAAGTGTTATAGTGGACTATGAAGTGGCTTAGCATACAGTCTAAGCAGACTGACGCAAACTGAACGTTAAGGTTACCATAGTTGCCACTGAAAAAAACATTAATTATGGTATAATTTTTGAGAAATCCTTAAATATGGTTCATTTTTATCAGCTAGTTTTAATTAGCTGCACAAGGGGAAAAGTCAATGCATTATAATTAATTAATGCAAAAAAGGGGGTAAGACAATCAGCAGGGGGTATTTTTGTCAAAATTATATCCTGTAAGTTTTTGCTGCTTGTCAGTTGTTTCACCAGCTGTTTCAGACTGTTACTGCTTATGAAGTCTAGCAGCTTTTTTTATGTAACACTGGTTGACGTATAGCTTTTTTCAGTCAATGTAATGATAACTTAGATCACCAAGTAAAAAGGTAATTTTCATTATGCAAGGTAGCAGTCATGATCTTACGATGACATGGAGCGGTATGATAACATATTACAAAATTGAAACTGGTGGTGTTTACTGTCAGCTGGAGGACTTCATACACCCAAAAAGCATTTCTGTAACACTACTTTCGAAATGCTGACGTAATGAAAATGGATATACGACCCCCTTACGCAGTATGGCACAATGAGTGCAAACGTGCAACCAGGTATTCTAGTATGAAATGGATGGATGAATGGATGGAATGTACAATACAGAATAAAGAATGGTTGCCTGAACTATTTGTGCTTAGACTTTTTTAGGCTGCAAGTACTGAGGAGTCTCACCTTCACTTTACTTTTATCTGCAAATTTTTAGCTTGAAAGGTTCATTAATCTGACACCACCGACTAGTGAGGTGTAACTCACCTTCAAAAGTAGGTCTGGGTACACAAATTTCCTGGTGGCCATTTATATTCGTCACTAGCTGTTGTTGCCCCACAGCAGTCTCGTAACTTCAGACACCACAATATTGCCCAAACGACTACTGTGTATATCATCTGTACATGAATCAAAATGCAGCAGAAATACACCACATGATAATGGAACAACATTAAACATAGCAAGTATACAAAGATTAGTACACTCAAACTATTTGTGTACTTGTTAAATAAGTATAACTCTAGAAATGTACCTGGGCTGAGGGTAGTTTCTTATTCTGTGGTACGAAGTGAAAATGCATAAGTAAAGGTTTATGCAACTTCATCTATAATGATCATGTAAAGACTCGACTATGTCATGAACTAGACAACCAGAATGTGTATACCACTACCCTAAACTGTCAACAAAAGAGAGACAAACTGATTCCTTTCTTAGCATGCAGAAAAGTCTAGCCAACTAAACAGTACTTTGTCCAGACTAATTTTTCACTTTTCAGACTTCACGCTTCCTCAACCAGGTGCAAACTCTTCTTAATAGACAGAAACTGGAGCTCCTCAAGCTAACTAAACAATCTACACCCCTATGTTTTAAGCTTGACTTCTTCAATGGCAGTTACACTCTAAACAAGTGGGAAAGAAATTGGAAGAAAACAAAATTCTTCATCTACAGAAGCCAGTCACACCCACATGCATACCTTATCATTCCAAAGGGCAAAAAAGGCATGTTTACTTGTAGCAGTTATTAGAAACTCCACCCACTGACCTAGTTCATCTTGGTCGGGGGGAGGGGCACTCACTGCACTCATCTCTATGTATTCACACTGCTATAGGTTTTTATATGCACAGAAAAAAAACATTATGGTACCACTCCACGACACTATTCCAGTTAAGTTTTCATGTGTTTCCAACCTTCATAGCATCAGCAGTACAACATTCTTGGCTCCATGTACAGGGCAGGATCATTTGCAATTCTACTCGAGCTGTCTCAGGTAGGTAATCACAAGTCAACATCTGCTCCCTGGATGTAAAGGTAAACGAAAGATGTAATGAAACCTTAAAATGCAAAGTAAAAAAAATATTACCCATACCAGGAACAACTACAAACAAAAAGGGTCTGTTGTGGCTAGAAGGGATAGGACAGAGTAAAAAATGCATCCTTCGAGCATACTCCTTACCCCTACAAATGCATCAAGGATAAGAGAAAAAATATTTCAGGTATAAAACAGCAACATTTCTTAAGGAAAAGTTTATGCAAGTCAGTTAGGCCACTTTCATTTGGTGAGGTGAAGCTACTATTAAGAAACAAAGATTTTATAGGCCGTCATGTGAAACTGCATCTGTAAGCAAAACACACGTGTCCTTCCTGCCACTATGACTACCATTCCAGAAAAGCATGGGAAAGACAAGAAAAAACAAGAAAGGTTAAGACAATGAACAAAAGAGGAACCTGTGGTCTACAGTAGGCAATGCAGACTAGCAAGTAGAAGACTGCTATCATGCGTGATTCCCCACTCCCCAAGTACGTGAGAAAGGTCTTGAAGTGGTTAACATAACATATCTACAACTAGTGCAGCTTGGCTTCACTGATGTGAATGACTTAACAAAGGCTTGTAAAATGTAGAGAGTCAGGGGCATTAAGAAACCATGAAGATGAAACACTTGCTTCCTTAAAAGGTCACCTGTATCATTAGCCTCATTCAAAGGAGATTAAAGGTGTTGTCCTGTGAAGTTCTCTAGCTTGTGAAAGCCTTTTTAATGCTTTGACCCAAGAGTTATTTATTTTTTTGTGACTTTTTCATTTGTTTTATACAATTTATTTATTTTACTTATTTAACATTTGTTAACCGGGAAAGTCCGACTTGGAACAAAGCCAATTTTCAGCGGAGGCCCGGGGAGAAACACTCCAGATGCATGTCTTTGGAAAATGTGTGAAATATCCCCAATACATTTATACAATCTCAGATTCCTTTTCTTGCTGCAGGCTCCCTAACCTTGGCTGTAACTATTTCTACTTTCTATTACCCAAGTCACTGTGCTAAAACGTTTTTCACTTTATAGAGCTGTTTCAAAAACACCTAACAGCAACCTCTGTAAAGTCACCATACTATACAAAAATTCCCTTACTTCCCCTTAGTACTATTAAGTTGCTCCACTTCTTGCTCTGAGACATAACCCCCTCTGTAATGTTTTAACCTTTGTCAACTTCTCTAAATAATTCCAGTCACTTCTTTCTTTATCTCTTAATTATGCCATGCTTTTAAACTCTATTTTCATTTTATCCCACTCACTTGCTATCTTTTAAGTAGTTTCTATCTTCCCTAACTCTTTCAACTGTGGTGGCAGGACAGGTAGCTTACATCCTTCAAAGTTGGGAACTGCTGATTGAGGGCTCAGTGTCTGTTATTCTAAAAGTGTATTAGTTCTGGTTTAAGCACTTGGGCTTTAGGCCAGTTATTTTACATTAAGAAGGTTCGTGGTCTGCACTCTTGTGGGAGGAGAGGCTGGACTCTGCCCTTCTGAGCTGGGAATTTCTGGTTAAAGGCTTATAGTGCCTGCATATCTGAACTGTTTCTTACTGAAATTGGTACACCTTGTTTGCTGTAGCATAGACTAGATCCAGGCCTGCTGAATCTAGCTTTGTTTGTTTGCTTGTTAATTCCCTGAAATGCTAATTCCACCTAAAACGCGGCTTTTCAGCGCTTCTGTGGATCCCTAGTGATATCGGCATTGCTTACTGTACTTATTTCCTTGTTTCACTTGAAAGAAAGTTACTGTTTGTCATTTTTGCATTTAAGTTACCTGTAACACATTGCATTTAAGTTACCTGGCACTTGCTCACTAAAGCAATTATACAAGTCAGCACTAAAAAATTAAAAGCACTACACCCTCACAAACTCCCCTTGAGTACCTTGTTCCCCATTGGCCCTTTTTTTCAATTATAAAGGAATTCCCAATACTATTCTAGCATGTCCAAATGTCAGTTGTCAATCTCCTCTCCGGTCCAGCTGGTGAATCTGGGAATCTTGAGGCAATGTTACAACTGCCTCATGTACACAGACAACCCTCTCCTCCTCCCAACAAATTCCAACACATGTGAGAGATGCAACCATATAGCCAAATTGGAGGCTAAGCTCTCTCAACTCAGTACTGGCATAACCAGTCAGGAGGAGAAGGAAACCACACTCACTACAATTCCAGTCTCACATAGACCTACCACGACAGCAAACCAAACACATAAATACACAAAAACATACTTGGAGGCTCTAAATAAAAATCTGCCTAAGCAGCAGAGACCTCCAAAGCAGACACCCAAGCAACCGCTACCCCAAAACAAAACACGTGCAACACATAGCTCACAAAGCCAGTGTGCTGAACAGTCACAGCCCTTAAGGCTAAACAACACACCTGATACACTTGTAATAGGTGACTCTATCGTCAGGCACACTGACATCCCGCTCACAAGGCTGAACAAGGAGAACGTCATGGTGAGCTGTCTGTTGGGCACTAGGATCCGCCACATAACACAAACACTCAGGTCACTCCAAGGCAAGTACAAATATGACTTAGTCATTGTCCATGCTGGTGTGAATGACCTGAGACGTACCTCCCTGGACTACATGAAAAGAGACATAGAGGAGCTCTCTGAGCATGTAGCCCAGGCCGGTATGACCCTGACCTTGAGTAGCATCTTACCCTCACCAAGAATGATGCCACAATATGAAGACAAGATGATCAATTTCAACAATTGGCTTAAGTATTGGTGTCATTCAAAGGAGATCCAATGCCTGTCAGCCTGGGATGACATGCTCGACAAGCCATGATGCTTCGCTAGGGACGGCTTGCACCTGTCACCCCTGGGCTTTCGGATATTGGCAAAGGCTCTTGCTACCCCCATAGTGCCTTTTTTAGGCAAGGCTCAAAAGACAAACCCACCTCCATAGGTATCACAAGGGATAAGAAACTAAGAGTAATGCTACTCAACGCCAGAAGTCTAAACCTCAAGATGCACGCACTCAAAACTCTCCTTAGCATGGAGAGCATCGATATCTGTGCAGTAACAGAAACCTGGTTCAAGGCTCCGGAGAGCACCCCAGCACTACCGAGTTATACCTCATACCATGCTTTTCGGCCCCAAAACCTGGACCGAACCACAAAAGGAGGGCGGAGTATCAATATTTGTCAAAGATATCCACACCTCCAGGTTGGTGGCACAGCACGAAGCATCAGAGACTATCCATGTGCAACTAACAGTGGGTAAAACTGCCTTCCAGTTTATAGTCTGCTACAGACCACCCTCCCAAACCCAGGAACCCCACTCGGCCTTCCTGAGAACACTGGAAAATATGAAGGTCTCTCCAAACACCACTATATTGGGCGACTTCAACTACCCAAACATACACTGGGAGCATTACTCTAGCTCCAACACCCTAGCCCAAAGGTTCCTAGAATTTATAAACTCAAATGCTATGGAACAACTTGTTACCACTCCCACAAGAGGGGAAAACATACTGGACCTAATCATCACCAACATGGGGAATCTATGCTCCAGACCAGAAGTGTATCCCTCACTGGTAAGATCAGACCATAAACTAATCTCACTGGATATTTACATCGCGACCCCACCCCCTGCCCAGAAAACCACAGTGAAAAGCTTCTCTAAAGCAAATTTCACACTCCTCAAAACCGAGGTGGAATCCTTCAAAGCCCCCGGGCCTGTGGAAAATACAGCCCAGACCGCAGAATCCTTTATAAACGCATTCTATGAACACCTTCAGGAATGCATGGATCATGCAATCCCAAATAAAACCAAGACCCAATCCTCCAAAGGCAGACATCCTGTCTGGTGGACCCCAGCCATAAACAAACTATACAATAGAAGGAGGAAGCTACTACATGATAGAGCAAAATCCCAAAAAGGGAAGGCATCTCTGATCAGTATTAGCAAAAAACTACGGGCACTCATAAAATCATCTAAGGCCAGCTTCGAGAAAAATTGCACAGGACACTAAGGATAATCACAAGGCTTTCTTTAGTTATGTTAGAAACCGGGGTGGGAATTCCCAGATATGCTCAGAATTAGTCCAAAATGACAAAAATACACTGAACCCACAGACATTGCCAACATCCTAGCTGACAAGTTCAGCGCAAACTCCCCCCCCCCCCCAAAAGGGCAAACATCTATCCCAGCAGAGTGCTGCCCCCCTGACATCTCAGATGCTCAGGTAAGAGCCGCCCTCTCCAAAGCAAAAAACACAGCATCAATGGGACCAGACGGTGTCCTGAGCTGCGTCCTACATGAACTCCAAGAAGAGCTAAACCCAAACATAAAACTACTGTTCAATCTCAGCCTTACTACAGGATATGTACAGCAACAGTGGTCCCTCTCCACAAAGGTGGTGCCTCAACGGATCCTGGAAACTATCGCCCCATAAGCCTGACTAGCTTGGTCTGCAAAGCTATGGAAAGGATCATCATGGACCTCATAAATAAAGATATTGGGGACCTACAGACACTGGATCCTACCCAGTTCGGCTTTGTTAAGGGCAGATCCTGCCTCTTAAACCTGGTCGATTTCTTTGAAACAGTCACCAAGGCCATTGACGAGGGGAAGGTGGTCCACACAGCCTACCTGGACCTCGCAAAAGCCTTCGATACAATACCCCACTCGGGCATTATAGATAAGCTCACCAGCTTAAACATAAACCCCTATGTCACTAGATGGGTTGCAAACTGGCTCGAGGACAGAACCCACATGGTTAGAATTGCTGGAGCCATGTCAGACTCCAAACCAGTTACAAGTGGCGTCCCACAAGGCTCAGTCCTGGGACCCCTCTTGTTCGGTATATATTTCTCGGAGGTACAGGCAAACACGGAAGGACTGTGGCTGACCAAGTTCGCAGATGACTGCAAACTGGGCGCCATAATCGACTCTCCAGCCGACACAAGCATCCTCCAAAAGGGCCTCATAGAAACAGACAACTGGTGCCAGAGCCATGGCCTCAAGCTAAATGCCAAAAACTGTACAGTCATCCCCTTTGGCAAAAACAAAGTGCCCACAAATTACCACATAGGTGGTAATCCATCAAGTACAGAAGAAGTAATTAGGGACCTGGGGACCCAAGTTGATAGCAATCTCTCATTTGACGACCACGTGGCCAAAGTGGTTAGAAAAACATTTTATATAGCCCACCTAATCATGAAGGGATTCACATCTAGATCAGGGGAGGTCATCGTGCCTCTTTACTCATCCCTCATCAGGCCCATAATTGAGTACAGTGCCCCTTTTGGGATGTACCTTACCAGACACCTGCAGCAACTGGAAAGACCCCAAAAGTACCTCACCAAGAGGATCAAAGGGCTCAAACAGATGCCATATGCTGCCCGGTTAAAGAAACTCCAGCTCTACTCAGTGGCATACCGCCTGCTCAGAGGCGATCTGTGCCTGACGTATAAAACCGAATTAATGGACATGCTGCACCTCAGAAAATCCAAATCCCATCGAGCTACGCACTCGAGAGACTTGAACCTCAGCAGTGAAATAAATAGGACATGCTGGAGGGACAGATTCATAACCCAGAGGCTCCCTTCACTCTGGAATAAAATCCCAGTCCAGGTTAGGCAGAGTCTCTCATTGACTCTCTTCAAGAGGAATCTTGATGAGTGGATGGGAGATCATAGGTTTACCCCGGGTATCACTTCTGTGTCACTGTTAGACAGAGGCACAGTATACTAACCTCGAAAAAGAGCATAGCAAAATTAATTTAAAATGGGTGGCGAAAGCCAAACACACTCTGGCTAGGCTTATAAATGCCCTAGGGCAGATAGCCTAGTATGAACCTATGAACTCATATCCACTATCCACTTCTTAAATTCCCAAAGTGCCAGGTTCTCAGTTTTACATAATTACCACAGATCTTTATCGTAGCTTTTACTTGTGCATGACCTGATAATGTTATTAAATCGGTCTCAAAATGTGTTATAAGGAACAAATCATCAACAAATTGTTTGTAAAATATTATATTACTGTAAAATTGGTTAGATTGCTAAGACAGCACTATTCTTTCTCCCACTTATGACAATAAATATGTGCATTAAAAGAGTTTGTTGCTTATATTAATGCTTCTACTACCTTTCTGAGGTTTAAAAAGATGGTGCACTTTTATCAGATTGACTTTCTAGATATCAGGCTGATTAAGACTAAAGTAAAAGGAATAGATACAACTTTATAGGTTCATAGGTAGGTACTAGGCTATTGGCCCTAGGGCCTATATAAGCCTAGCCAAAAAGGTACCCTGGCTTTCGCCACCCAAGAAAATTATTTTCCTGTGCCCCTGTCGAGCAGTGCCACAGAAGTGATCCCTGGGGTGAATTTCCTATTTCCCATCCAATCATCAAGATTTTTATTGAAGAGTGCTAATGAGGAGCTTTGTTTGATATAGATAGGTAGTCTGTTCTAGAGTATGGGAAGTCTCTGGGACAGGAATCTATCCCTCCAGCATGTTCTGTTTATTGTGGTGACAAAGTTTAGGTCCCTAGAGCGTGTAGCTCGGAGGGATTCAGATTTTTTTTTAAGTGGAGCATGTTCAACAGCTCTGGGTTTGACATAGCTTTGTATGTTAGGCAGAGATCGCCTCTGAGTAGGTGACAAGCAACGGAACAAAGCTGGAGTTTTTTGAGACTGTCTGCGTAGGGAATCTGTTTGAGGCTGGTAATCTTTCCAGTTGCTGTAGATGTCTTGTGAGGTACACACCAAAAGGGCATTGTACTCTATAATGGGGTCTACTGAGTGATGAGTAGAGGGGAACAATTACCTCTTTTTTCCTGCATGAGAAACCTTTTGTGATGAGGTGTGCCACGTAGAAGGATTTCCTGACTACTGTAGTGATGTGATTATCAAAAGAGAGACTACTGTGCACCTGTGTCCCAAGGTCTCCTCACACTTTCGATGTTAAGTAGACTACCACCTATGAGGTAGTTCATCGGTACAGAGTTTTTACCAAAAGGGATGACAATGCACTTTTTGGCATTGAGCTTGATGCCATGGCTTTGACACCAGGCATCTATCTCAGTGAGGCCCTTTTATAGGATGTCCACATCGTTAGGAGTTTTGATTATGGCTCCTAGTTTGCAGTCATCTGTGAACTTCATTAGCCAAAGACCTTCTGTGTTAGCCTGTATTTCAGAGAAGTAGATACCAAACAGGAGGGGACCCAGGACTGAACCCTGTGGTACTCCACTTGTCACTGGCCTGAAGTCAGATTTGGAGTCTGCTACTTTCAGAGTGTGGGTTCTGTCAGTGAGCTAGTTGGCAACCCATCTTGTGACATACGGATTTATACCTAGTTTAGTGAGTTTATCTATAATTCCAGAGTGGGGGGTGGCGTTGAAAGCCTTGGCAAGATCTAGATAGGCTGTGTGAACCACCTTACCCTCATCTACGGCTTTGGCGACTGTTTCAAAGAAGTCTATCAGGTTTAGGAGACATGATCTGCATTTTACAAACCCGAACTGGATGGGGTCCAGAGTGTGGAGATTACCAATGTCTTTGTTTTTAAGTTCTATGATGATATGTTCCATGGCCTTGCAGACCAGGCTCATCAGGCTAATGGGGCGGTAGTTCCCAGGGTCCGTGGTGGATCCTCCTTTGTGGAGTGGGATAACAGTCGCTGTGCTCCATTCTGTGGGCACAAAGCCTGAGGTGAGGCTATGACTGAACATGGTACTTAGGTGGGGTGCCCGTTCGTTCTGTAGTTCGTGTAGAATGCAGGCTGGGATGTTGTCAGGTCCCATGGATGCTGTGTTCTTGGCTTTGGAGAGTTTGGTTTTCTACCTGTGCAGCCATAATTACAGGAACTTTGTATTCTTCCGGTATCGAGGTGGGCCCTTTAGGGGGTGAGAGGGGGGTAAAGTTAGCACTGAAACTATCTGCCAGGATGTTGGCAATATCAGTTGGTTCTGTATATTTAGTGCCATTGTGCTGCAACTCAGAGCAGATCTGAGCGTTGCCATTGAGATGCTTGACATAGCCATAGAATGCTTTGTGGTTGTCTTTAGAATCAGTGGTGATTTTGTTTTTGTAACTAGCTTTAAAGGATTTTATGAGGGATCTCAGCTTCTTACCGAGGCTGACCAGGGAGTTCCTCTAATCATGGGATTTTACTCTTTTTTGCAGCAGTTTCTTTCTTCTGTTTTAGAGTTTGTTTATGGCAGGGGACCACCAGATTGGCTTCCTTTTTTTGGAGGACAGCATCTGGATTCTGTTAGGGATAGCATGATCCATACACTCGATTAAGTGCTTATAAAGTGCATTTGTGTAGGATTCAGCAGTAATCTCTCTACTGTCCGTCTGCTTGGGTGTCGTGAAGTTTGCCACTTCTGTCTTGTGAAGCATGAAGTTGGCTTTGAAGAAATTTTTTACAGTGGTTTCCCTAATGGAGGGTGGGGGTGGGATGTGGATGTTTATGTTGATTAGCTTGTGGTCGGATGAAAGACAAAAGATACAACGCCTATTTTTTTCGGAGAAAATAGGAACATCAAGGGATGTAGAGAATGAAAGGTATGACAAACATCCTAGTGCACGTCTTAGATGCATAATGACTTATAATAAAAATGCATCTAAAATTACACAATCAGGAAACATTGACCGATGATGCAACTACTACCACGGTTTAATGACACAGGTAAAAGTCAGGCTCTGCATATAGGAAATGTCAGAATCATCACTTGTCAAAAATACGTACAGCAATAGATAATGCTTTATATATACTTATTAAAAACAGAAATGACAAGCACACTTTTAAGTTTATAATATTACAAGTGTTACTCATGAGGTCATTACAGGTTGTGACAAAGAATGAAACTGAGAAAGAGGAAAATAAATGGATAGCCAAATTTAGAGCACAGAGACATCGAAGTTTAAATTAAACTTTTAGTATAAAACCTATGTTAAAAAGCTTAAGAAATAAAGTTTAAATAATTGTCTCTTTAAATGCTTCATTAATGGTCATTTGATTTTAACTGAAGCTTTAAATGATTTTAACTGATGTGGTCATGTAATTATGTGTACTTAAGAAGTGGTTTTATTCATTTTAGTTATTTGCCTGAAGAAGCTTACTAAGCAGAAGTGGGACTTGCACAGTTTTATTATAGTAAACTCACCATACTATGTATGTATGTATGTATGTATATATGTATATATGTATATATATATATATATATATATATATATATATATATATATATATGTATATATATATATATATATATATATATATATATATATATATATATATATATATGTATGTAAGTATGTATTGGTATACATGGCTTCAGATAGCTTTTTTTGTTAAAAATTCAGCGTATTAAGTTATCCAGTCTCATCGTGGCGGTGTGACTTTTACTTCAATATCTTGAAGCTTCCCCAGTATCAGGTTGCATGCTGCAGATTTTCACTTATCTCACCAAGTGTTATGGCACAACCCTTGCGCTTCTCTGGACTTGAGGAAACCACCCCCAAAAAGATCTGCTTTTGACTGCCTTCCCATGGTTTAAGAGAACTATCAATATGCAGAAAGTTTCTTGCCCTGCTGACTTCTAATATACCCACAAAGTCCTCCAATATCACCCAGAGTACATAATATTTCCTGCTCACCACTGTTTTCTCGCTCTTTTACCTGGTCTATCATATGACTATAACATAAAAGTACAGTTGTGTACACTTACCATAAATGTAGATGTTCGAGTGTATTCACAGTTGCAGTCATCACATTTGGGTTATTTGCTTGCAGTAGCCCTCAGTCGGCCTGATTAACAAAGTCTTGGGTCCTGCGTCGGTTGCTGTCCCTTCTTCCGTGACGTCAGGTAGTCAGGGGTATACAACACGCAGCCGACACCATTACATCAGTTTTTCTTGCCCCAGATGTCAGGTGCCACCCTAATGGGAAGCAATTAAATCTATGAATATACAAGGTGATAACTCCAACAAAAAAGCAAATCCACCAAAAAGCTTTTGAGCATCATAAAGAAGAGTAGAGGTATAGCCAAAAGAAGTAAGGGGGCTGGAGGGATGGTAACCAGGACTGCAACAGTGAATACACTCTAACATCTACATTTATGGTAAGTGTACACAACTGTACTATGTTCTTCGTGTTTCACTGTTGCAGTCATCACATTTAGGTAAATTCCCAAAGCTAAGGATGGGAGGAGGAATTTAGATAGCATTAGGACCAGTTATAAGGCCCTGCAAGACTGCAGTGACAAAGCCAGCTCTGGAATTAGAGAAAATTGGCAGATGGCAATGCTTGGTGAAAGTATGTACAGAACTCCAGGTAGCAGCTTCTAGGATGTCCCTGGTAGGGACACCTTTGAGAAAGGCTGTAGAGATAGATGCAGCCCTGGTTGAGTGGGGTCTACTCCCCTGTGGGATAGGTTTACCTTGGTTCTTGTAGCAGAAATGAATGCAATGGCCTATCCATTTAGAAATGGTTTGCTTTGAAACAGCCTTCCCCTCTGCCCCTGCAGCAAATGCCACCAGCAGTTGTTCAGATTTCCTTTGAGGTTTAGTCCGGTCCAAGTAGAATCTAAGTTGTCTGTGCACATCTAATGTTCTGTGGATTAGGAAAGAAGGTAGGCAAATGAATGGACTGATTAAGGGGTACTGGATACCATCTTGTGCATGAAAGAGGGATTGGTCCTGAGAGACACCCTGTCCGCATGAAAGATGATGAAAGGCTCCACTGCCATAAGGGCCTGTAATTTAGTTACCCTTGTTGCAGAAGTGATTGCTAAAAGGAAAACTGGTTTCCAGGAAAGGAATTTTAAATCTGCAGTAGCAGCTGGCTCGAAAGGAGGAAGAGTGAGTTTCTCCAAGACAAAGTTAAGGTCCGAGTTGCAGCTCTCCTCGGTGGCCTTAAATTTTTGGCCCCTCTGAGGAACTGCTTGAGCAGTGGGTGAGAGAAGAGGGGAGGCTCTGTGCTATAATGAGCTGAAATGGCTGAGGCATGAATTTTGATGGAGGAAAGGACAAGCCCTTATGAAGCATCTCAGTCAAATATTGTGGAATCTGAGGTAAATTGGGCACTGCTGCGCCCATCCCTTGAGATTGGTTCCAGGTACAAAACCTTTTCCATTTTGCAGCATAAGATTTTCTAGTAATAGGCCTCCTATCCTCTAAAATGATATCCATCACTGATTTACTGAGGGGTGGTAAAGGAGAGATTACGTAATTAGCCAGGCTGCTAGGTTCAGGGTTTGCAGCTGAGGGTGCAGAATCTAGTTCTCCTGCTGAGACAACAGGGAAGGAGTCTGTGGCAGATGCCATGGGGCCAAGCGTGACACACTGTGCAGGAGGGGGGGTACCAGTGTTGGCGTGGCCAGTCTGGTGCAATTAAAATCGTCCTTGGCTTGTCCTGTTTGATCTTTAGTAGTACCTTGGAGAGCAGAGGCAGAGGGGGAAAGGCATAAACTTTCCAGCTGAAGGATAGAGCATCCACTTTCCAAGCTAGTTTGTGGGGAATCCTTGTGCAAAATTTGCCCAATTGATGGTTCTGGGGGGAGGCAAACAGGTCTATATCTGGGCTCCCCCATTTGCTTGTCAACATGCTGAAAATCCTTGGTTCCAGTTTCCACTCGTGTGGGTCCATGAGGTTTCTGCTTAGTCCATCTGCCAGTGTATTTAGTTTTCCTGGCAGGAATTGAGCTTGTAGATTCACTTGGTAGCTCAAGGCTGTGTTCCACAATGCCATGGCTAGTCTGCAGAGGGGGTAAGAGTTTGTACCCCACTGCTTATTTATGTACCACATGACCGTGGTGTTGTCCATCTTTACCATTAGTTGTCCTGGAAGAATGTGGTCCTTGAAGGTTGTCAGAGCATTCTGTACAGCTAACATTTCCTTTTGATTTATGTGAAGGTGCATTTGACTTGGGTTCCATTTGCCCTGCATGCACTTCCCTGCCAGGTGAGCTATGCATGGGGGATGCATAGTCTGATGCGTCTGTTGTTAAGGTTTGGGCAGCAGGGGGTAGTGTGAATGGTAGTCCCTTGTTTTGGTGGCAGGGCTCTGCCTACCAAAGGAACTCTAGGCGTAGGCAAGGTATGATAGGAATCATAGCTTCTAGATCCTGTGAATGTTGACACCATAGGCTTTTGAGATACCATTTCAGTTTCCTCATATGCAGCCTTGCATATGGAATTAGAAGAATGCAGGAGGCCATGAACCCCAAGGCTTGCAGTATATGCCTTGCAGATAACTGGGTTTTTGTGGCCACTTGTTTGAAGTAGGTTGTCAAATGAGTCAGTTTCTCTGGCGTGAGGAAAGCCATCTGAGAAGCTGTATTCAAGCTTGCTCCCAGGAATATAATTTGTTGACAGGGTACCAGGTGTGATTTCTTTTTGTTTATGGTGTACCCCAGACAAGTCAGTACCCTTTGTACAAAGGCCAGATGATTCAAAAAATATGTCCTGGCTTTCGGCCAGAATTAGACAATCGTCCAGGTATGGATATATTTGAATATTTCTTTGCCTGCAGAATGCAATGACTGGAGCTGGGCACTTTGTGACTATCCTGGGCACAGTAGATAAGCCAAAGGGAAGTGCAGATAACTGATAGTGCATGTAGCCTGCTTTGAAGCTTAGGTATATCTTGTGTAAGACTCCTTGACAGGGATGTGCAGGTATGCTTCTTTTAAGTCTAGTGTTGCCAACCATGCATCTTTGCCTAGCATAGGAAGCAGATGGTGAAGAGTAAGCAGCTTGAATTCTGGAATCACCAGAAAGGTAAGGTATTTAGAGTAGAAAGGTCCAGGATAGGACGCCATGTACTGCCTTTTCTAGGTACCAGAAAAAGTCAGAATAGAAACCTTGTCCCTTTTCCTCTTCCGGTACCAACTGAATCGCCCCCATGCTTAAGAGAGAGAGTACTTGATTTTGGGCCTCTGCTCACTGATTTGGGGGTAGATCTAGCCACCCGCTTGGTGTTGGTAAGGTGTGGAAGTGAAATCTGTATCCTTGGGATACTACATTTAAAACCCATTTGTCCTGGGTAATGAGTTCCCAGTTTTTGGCATGCAGACCAATCTTTCCGCCTAAAGGAGCATTCAGTTGGGAAGTGCTTGGAAGCAAGTCATTGAGACAGTTTTCCATAGGGGGAGTCTTACTACTCCCCGATTTGGGTGTGGAAACCCCCCACTGCTTAGTCTTGCATGTCCCCTGGGACTGAAATCTGAGCTTTCTGCTGTGTCTGGGTTGTGCTTGAGAAAACCTGGAAGGGGCTTGAAAGGACCAATTCTTAGAGAGCCAGTGCCTACTAAATCTAGGAGGCTGAACTTGTAAGAAATATTTAACAGTTTGCATATATTTAGTTTTATCTTCCATCTTTTTAAGAACTTCCTCAGCCTTGCTGCATCCAACAATTTAGCTTTAACATGATCAGGCAAAGATTGCTCCTTAAGCCAAGTATGCCTTCTGAGCACAGACCCAGTAACAGCAGCCCTGCAAGAGGCCTCCAATGAATCAAATCCACATTGCAAAGTATGTTTTCCAACCTGTTCAGCAGAATGCATTAAATCCTGCAATTCTTTATTGTCTGCACAGTCAGGAATCAACATAATTTTCTGTTTAAACAATCCAATAACATGTTGCTGATACTTTAACATATGAAACTGGAAGCCCTAATGGCCAAGGTTGCAGAAGTGTAAACCTTCTTACCCCATCTATCTAGCACCCTGGAGTCTCTATCAGAAGGGGTAGAGTTTTTAGTAGTAGAAGCCTTAATGCCCTTGGGTCCCTGTGAAATAGTCTCTGGATCCACAATAGGATTTTTAAAAAGGAACTTGTGTGAATCAGGAAAGTACAGTTTTGTACCTACCATAAATGTAGATGTTTGAGTGTAAACACTGCTGCAGTCATTACACTTGGGTTATCCTGCCGTCAGGTGGTTCCCCAGTCGGCCTGAGTTCCAAAGTCTTGGCCGGCGTCGGCTGCTGTCGCCTCCTCCCTGACGTCAGTGTGACAGGGGTATACAAGATGCAGCCGACGCCATTTTCTTCAGTTTTTCTTGCCCCAGATGTCAGGTGCCCCCAAATAGGTAGGCAATTCAAATTGCTAGTAAAATATACAAAAGAAAAGCAAATAACCATTTTTATTTACCAGCAAATACTCTCCATAGGTAATAAAGGGTAGATGACCTAGGTAAGTACCAGAAAGTAAGCAGCAGTGTTTACACTCTAACATCTACATTTATGGTAGGTACAAAACTGTACTATGTTCATCGTGTTACACTGCTACAGTCCACTTGGGTGGAATCTCAAAGCTGAGGTAGGGAGGCTGGATCTACAAGGCATTAGGGGTGGCTATAAGGCCCTGCAGTACAGCAGTGGTGAAGCCAGCTCTGGATTTGGAGTATAAAGGCAAATGGTAATGTTTGGTGAAGGTATGCACAGAACTCCATGTTGCTGCTTCCAAAATATCCTTGGTAGGTACTCCTCTGAGGTAGGCAGTTGAAGTGGCTGTAGCCCTGGTCGAGTGACATCTAATGCTGCTAGGTACAGGTTTCCCATGGTGGGTATAGCAGAAACGTATACAGTGTCCTATCCATTTTGAAATAGTCTGCTTTGAAATGGCTTTTCCCTGTGCTCCTGCAGCATATGCTACCAATAATTGTTCAGATTTTCTGAAAGTTTTGGTTTTGTCCAAGTAGAAGCGTAATTGTCTGTGAATGTCCAAAGAATGTAGTAGTCTCCCCCCTTTGTTCTGTGGTTTTGGATAAAAAGTTGGCAAGTGAATAGTTTGGTTTAGAGCCAGATACCACCTTTGGCATAAACGTAGGGTTAGTTCTTAAAGACACCCTGTCCTGGTGGAAGATGAGGAAAGGTTCCACTGCCATTAGTGCCTGTAATTCTGAAACTCTTCGTGCTGATGTTATTGCTAGTAGCAGAGCAGTTTTCCAAGAGATGTATTTTAATTCTGCTGTGTTAGCTGGCTCAAAAGGAGGTAAAGTTAATTTTTCCAATACAAAGTTGAGGTCCTACGTTGGTGTAGGTGCTCTACTGGGCGGTCTTATGTTTTTAGCCCCTCTGAGGTACTGCTTGAGCAAAGGATTAGAAAAAATTGGTGGATCCATGTTGTAATGAGCAGAGATAGCCGAGGCGTGGCTCTTGATGGATGAAAAAGAGAGGCCCTTTTCCAGCATCTCAGTTAAGTACTGAAGTATCTGAGGAATGTTTGGGACAAAAGGGTCAAGGCTGTGCGCTTGGTTCCAGGCACAGAATCTCTTCCATTTATTCGAGTATGCTTTCCTGGTGCTAGGCCTTCTGGCCTCCAGAATGACATCCATAACAGCTTTGGAGAGAGGCAATGCTTGCTTGACTAAGGAATTTTCCATGCAGCTAGGTTTAAGGTGTTTAGCTGGCTGTGAAGTATCCAATTGTTGTGCTGTGTCAGCAACTGTGGGATTTGAGGAAAAATCCAGGGTGGTTCTTGTGCCACGTTTTTTAAGATTGGGTACCAGTGCTGGCGTGGCCAGTCTGGTGCAATCAGGATCATCTTTGGCTCTTCCTGCCTGACTTTTATGAGTACCTTTGGAAGGAGAGGTAAAGGAGGGAAAGCGTATACTTGTAGTTTTTTCCAGCTGAATGAGAGAGCATCCACTTTCCATGCTTGTGAATGGTAGTTCCTTGTGCAGAATTTCTGTAATTGGCAGTTCTTTGGGGAAGCAAACAGATCTATGTCCGGGCTCCACCATTTTTGTGTTATCATTCAGAATATTTGTGGATTCAGTTCTCATTCGTGTGGGTCCATGATGTTTCTGCTTAGGTCGTCTGCCAGTGTGTTTTTCTCTCCTGGCAGGAATTGTGCTTGCAGATGAACTTGGTAGTTTAGAGCTGTGTTCCACAAGGTGATGGCTTGTCTGCAGAGGGGGTAGGAGTGTGTGCCCCCTTGCTTGTTTATGTACCACATAACTGTGTTGTCTGTCTTTAGTAGCAACTGTCCTGGATGCAGCAGGTCCTTGAAAGCTATAATAGCATTTTGTACAGCTAGCATCTCTTTTTGATTGATGTGGAGATGTCTTTGCTCTGTGGGCCATTGGCCCTAGATACATTTTCCTGCCATGTGTGCTCCCCAGGCGTAATCCGATGCATCTGTTGTCAGTGTTTGCCTGGCTGTGGGTTGAATGAAAGGCTGTCCCTTGTTGAGGTGACAAGCTTGTGCCCACCATCGAAACTCCTGTTGTAGGCAAGGAATTAGTGGTATAAAAACTTAGACAGTGTTGAGACCATACGCTCTTTAGGTACCATTGTAGTTTCCTCGTATGCAGTCTGGCATATGGAATTAGTAGTATGCAAGATGCCATGTAGCCCAAGGCCTGCAGAATTTTTCTTGCAGGGAGTTGGGTCTTTGTTGCCATTAAATGAAAATATTGAGTCAGTTGTCCTTGCTTGTCTGGCATGAGATAAGCCATCTGGGCCGTTGCGTTCAAGCTGGCACCCAGGAATATTACCTGTTGTGAGGGCACTAGTTTTGATTTCTTTTTGTTTACTGTGTACCCCAGGCAACTTAATAACTTTTTTACGTACGCCACATGCTTTAGTAGAATGTCCTTGCTCTCTGCTTGAATCAGGCAGTCGTCCAGTTATGGAAAAATTTGAATTCCTTTTTGCCTGCAAAATGCAATTACTGGTGCCAGGCACTTTGTGAAGACCCTGGGCGCAGTAGATAAGCCAAAGGGCAGTGCAGAGAATTGATAGTGCATTGAACCAACTAGAAATCTGAGGTATCTTCTGCAGTTTTGTCTGATAGGGACATGCAGGTATGCCTCTTTGAGGTTCAAAGTCACGAGCCAAGCTTTCTTGCCCAGCATGGGAAGAAGCTGCTGTAGTGTCAACATCTTGAATTTCGGAACATCCAGGTAAGTGTTTAGTGAAGAAAGGTCCAGAATGGGTCTCCAGACTTTGTCCTTTCTGGGAACCAGAAAGAGTCTTGAGTAAAATCCTTGTCCTTGTTCCTGTGGTGGTACCTTTTGAATAGCTCTCATGTCCATGAGTGCTGGAATTTGTTTTTGAGCCTCTGCCCATTGATTTGGTGGCAGATTTGGCATTCCTTTTAGCCTTGGGAGAGTGTGAAAGTGGAACCTGTAACCTTGAGATACAATGTTGAGAACCCATTTGCCTTTGGTGATGCAATGCCAGTTGTGATAGAAAAGTGCCAGTTTTCCTCCTAAGGGGGCTGCCAAGAGAGAGCTGTTTGGTAGCTCAGTGGAAAGTCATTGAGGCTGCTTTTTATAAGGGTGAGGCCTGTCTTCCCCTTCTTTCTGGCCTGGTGTACCCCACTGTCGAGGCTTGTAAGGACCTTGTGCCTGACCTCTACCTCTTGGACGTCTGTATCTGCCCTTTTGAGGTCTATCTGTGACTGGAAAGGACCAATTCTTTGTTGGCCAATTTCTGCTAAAATGAGGAGGCTGAACCTGTAAGAAATCTTTCACCGTTTGCATAGATTTTGCTTTATCCTCCATCTTCTTTAATACCTCCTCTGCCTTAACTCCAAACAGCACATCCCGCTGCAAAGGTGCATCCAATAATTTGACCTGAACATGATCTGGTAACGTATGTTATTTTAACCGAGCATGCCTTCTAATGACAGAGCCTGTAAGTGCTGCTCTACAGGAGGCCTCTAAGGAATCAAACCCACATTGCAAAGTATGTTTTCCCACTTGTTCAGCTGCATGCAATAAATCCTGCATTTCTTTAAAGTTAGGAGGATCTGAATCTGGAAGCATCTTTTGTTTCAACCGAGACTTCAAAAAATTGCTGATATTTTAGCATGTGAAACTGGCAATTCAAGGTTCTCATTGCTAAAGTTGCAGACGTATATACCTTCTTTCCCCATCTGTCCAATGCTCTGGAATCTCTGTCAGAGAGAACTGTTTTTTTGCTGATGAGGCCTTAATCCCTTTGGGTCCCTGAGAAATAGTTTCAGAGTCAGCAACAGGGCTTTTGTACAAAAATTTGTGAGAGTCAGGGACTCTGTAATATCTATCAGAGATAACTGGGGCTGGGGGTAAGGAGTCAGGGTTTAAACTGGATTCAGTGTACACATCATCCACAATATCTAAAACTGGCGGGATAGCAAGGGGTCTGTGGTGAGGCAATAAAAGGAAGTCTCTGAGCCTTTTCTTGGATTCTGAGTAATCCTGGCCTTCCCAATGGAAGTGTTCACTCATGGTATGTAAGGTCTCCCCAAAGGAGTAATCCTCAGGCGGAGAGGCTGATGGAATTGATTCCTCAGCATCAGAATCCTCATAAGGGGGTAAAGAATATCCTAGGTCTGAGGAAATGGACACCTGGTCAGAAGATTCATAGTCTGCATCCTGTCTGGGCCTTTTATCAGGAGGGGGATGGGACACCTCCTGATCAGGGTGATTAGGTCCTCTGCCATTTTTAGCATTTGTTTCTTAGGCATGGAAGCCTGTCCTGGAGAGAGTTGTGTCTGTTTCTTTGCTTTTAAGGGGGGCTTAGACTTAGAGGATTTAATGGTTAACTGGGTAGGTCTGAAAACACCCTCTGTAGTTGTGGATTGCTCAGCTACTTCAGTTGCCTCTGTAGGGTTAGGATCAGAAAGCTGAAAACCTAGTGCGTCTGAAGGCCCAGCAAGCTCCACGTGGGAGTCGGAGGCGGTCTGTAGTTCTGTGGAAGCGGTCGTCAAGGGCAGCATAGGCACCTCGCTGAGAACAGGCGACCGGCCTAGAAGAGGCCTCGTCGTCAATTTTGGGCCTCGGATGCCTGTCCTTGTCCTTTTTATGCATTGCGGTCGTCGGAATTTCCGACGGCATGGTGTAATTTTAATAGTGCGCTTGTTAAACCTAGCACAAAACCGACAGCCTGTGATGTGGTGGTCAGGGCCTAGGCATGGAATACAATAGGAGTGGAAATCCTTATGAGGTATTTGCTTCCCACAAGAAATACAGTTATTAACTTTTACTGACATCGGTCTGAGGCAAGAAAGTTTCCCCAACGGGGTACTTAGCTTTTTTAGAAGACTTCGGTTCTGGATTCGGAATGAAAATCTCAGGAGTCGGCCGACCGGCACTTGTGAACTGCTTCTGCTTCGGGCACCGCGCGGCAAGAAAGACCGAAGAAAATGGCGTCGGCTGCATCTTACATACCCGTGTCACACTGACGTCAGGGAGGAGGCGACAGCAACCGATGCCGGACTAAGACTTTGGAACTCAGGCCGACTGGGGAACCGCCTGATGGCAGGATAACCCAAGTGTAATGACTGCAGCAGTGTAACACGATGAACATCCCTGTAATATGTCAGGTTTTCTGGGAGCAGGAGGCAAAGAATCAGGGGCCAAACTAGATTCCGAAAAAGCATCAACAATGTCTAGTACAGGAGGAATAGCTAAAGACCTATGCTGAGGCAGGAGTAAGCAATCCCTAAGCCTCTTTTTTGAATCAGAAAAATCCTGGCTTTCCCAGTGGAAATGCTCCCTTAGAGTATGTAAGGTTTCACCAAAAGAAAAATCCTCTGGAGGGGAAGCAGAGGGAATAGAGTCCTCTGCATCAGAATCCTCATAAGTAGATAAGGGCAAATCCAGATCATCAGAAGAATCAGAAAAAACAGAATCCTGGTCAGAAAATTCATAAACAACTTCAGTCCTAGGTCTCTTAGAAGGGGGAGGTCAGCCATTCTTATCATTTTTTTTTAGGCATAGAGGCCTGAGCATGCAGCCTGGGAGTCGGTATTTTAGGCATGGTTTGAGATTTAGGCCTAAATGAAGAAGGAGGCGTCTGTTTAATATGCAAGTCCATAGGTGAATGCAGCCTCAGAAGCCAGTGCCTGCACAGTGGCTCCGGACCCATCCAAGGAAGAGACATCCACAGGTTCCATAGTCGAAGCATCTTGCAGCATACTGGACTCCGAATGGGTCTCAGTAGAGGCCTGCGAATCAGAAGTAGCAGGTATCAGGGGCTGCGAAAGCACCTGAGTACCGGCGAACTGGCGACTAGCTTAGGAGCAGCGACGGCAGTTTTGGACCTCGGCGGCCTGTCTTTATCTTTGTGTTTTTTTCAAAATCCAGGTAGTCAGATGGCTAACTGACAACACTTCTGGATAATTAAACCGAGAAAGTACAGTTTTGTACCTACCATAAATGTAGATGTTAAGAGTGTTCACCCTGCTGCAGTCATCACACTTGGGTTATCCTGCAGTCAGGCGGTCCCGCAGTCGGCCAGAGTTCCAAAGTCTTGGTCCGACATCGGTTGTTGTCGCTTCTTCCCTGACGTCAGTGCGCCAGGGGTATACAAGAGGCATCCGACGCCATTTTCTTCAGTTTTTCTTGCCCCAGATGTCAGGTGCCCCCCCAACAGGAGGTCACTACATATTGCCAATAAAAAATGTAAAGAACATACAAAGCATACCTTCAGCTATAAGCAAATACACCACAAAGGTTGCATCAGATAGAAAAGCATAGAAAGGTTCAGCTAGGTCAGAGGGGATGGAGGGAGGGTAACCTGGACTGCAGCAGGGTGAGCACTCGAAAATCTACATTTATGGTAGGTACAAAACTGTACTATGTTCATCATGTTACCCTGCTGCAGTTAACACACTTGGGTTGAATCCCAAAGCTAAGGAGGGGTGGTGGAGTTAAACAGGGTTTGAAGAAGCTAGTAGGCCCTGCAAAACTGCAGTGGCAAAGCCAGCTCTAGTCTTAGAGTATAGAGGTAAGTGATAGTGTTTGGTGAAGGTGTGCACTGAACTCCAAGTTGCAGCTTCCAGCATATCCTTGGTTGGTACCCCCCTGAGAAAGGCTGTAGATGTAGCTGTAGCCTTGGTGGAGTGGGGCCTAATGCTAGCAGGAACCGGTTTCCCATGATGAGTGTAGCAGAAACGTATACAATGTCCTATCTATTTTGAAATGATCTGTTTTGAGATAGCTTTTCCTTGTGTTGCTGTAGCATAGGATACAAAGAGCTGGTCAGATTTTCTGAAAGCCTTAGTTTTATCCAAGCAGTAACGTAGTTGCCTGTGAATGTCCAAGAAGTGCAGGAGTCTTTCTCCTTTGTTCTGGGGGTGTGGGAAAAGGATGGGTAAATGAATGGTTTGGTTTAGGGCCTCACTGGATACCTCCTTTGGCATAAAGGAAGGGTTAGTTCATAGAGAGACTCTGTCTTGATGAAAAATGAGGAAAGGCTCCACTGCCATTAGTGCCTGTAGCTCTGAGACTCTTCTAGCTGAGGTTATTGCTAGCAGCAGGACAGTTTTCCATGATAGAAACTTTAAATCAGCTGAGAATGCTGGTTCAAAAGGCGGCAGTGTAAGCTTTTCCAGAACAAAGTTGAGATCCCAAGTTGGTGTTGGTGCTCTCCTGAGCGGTCTTATTTTCTTGGCCCCTCTAAGGTACTGTCTTAGGAGTGGATGTGAAAATAAAGGAGGATCCGTGTTGTAATGAGCTGAAATCGCTGAGGCGTGGATCTTAACAGATGAAAAGGAAAGTCCTTTGTGCAACATCTCAGTTAAATATTGTAGAATCTGAGAAATGTCTGGATCAAGGGGATTTTGGCCTTTAGCCTGGTTCCAGGCGCAAAATCTTTTCCTTTTGTCTGAATAGGCTTTCCTGGTGCTGGGCCTCCTGGCCTCCAGAAAGACATCCATAACAGCTTTAGATAGAGGAGTTGGCTGGTTGTTTAGGTGATTTGCCATGCAGCCAGATTTAAAGTCTTGAGCTGGCTGTGTAGAATCTGACTGTCTTGCTGGGTGAGCAGGGGAGGAATTTGTGGTAAAATCCATGGTGGGCCGTGGGCCATGTTCCTTAGTATTGGATACCAGTGCTGGCGTGGCCAAGTCTGGAGCAATGAGTAACATTTGTGGCCTCTCTAATCTGACTTTCAGCAGCACCTTTGCTAGAAGAGGCAGTGGAGGGAAGGCATACACTGTCAATGTTTTCCAACTGAATGTGAGGGCGTCCACTTTCCAAGTTTGTGGTTGGGTATGTCCTTGTGCAAAATTTTTTAAGTTGGTAGTTTTGGGGGTTGGCAAACAGATCTATGTCTGGGCGTCCCCATTTTTGAGTTATCATTGGCAAATACTTGTGGATCCAGTTTCCACTCGTGGGGATCCATGACGTTTCTGCTTAGGTCATCTGCCAGTGTGTTTTTCTTTCCTGGCAGGAATTGTGCTTGTAATTGAACTTGGTAAGCCAGTGCTGTGTTCCACAAGGTCATTGCTTGCCTGCATAGAGGGTAGGAGTGTGTACCCCCTTGCTTGTTTATGTACCACATTACTGTGGTATTGTCTGTCTTTATTATTAGTTGTCCTGGGTGTAAGAGGTCCTTGAAAGCTGTTAGGACATTCTGTACCGCTAGCATTTCTTTTTGACTGATGTGCAGATGCTTTTGATCTGTAGTCCATTTGCCTTGAATGCACTGTCCTGCCATGTGTGGTCCCCAGGCATAGTCCGATACATCTGTTGTCATAGTTTGCCTGAGTGTGGGTAAGATAAAAGGCTGACCCTTGTTGAGGTGACATGCCTGTGCCCACCATAGAAACTCCTGTTGAAGGCAGGGAATGAGTGGTATCATTGTTTCCAAGCTGTGGCTGTGTTGAGTCCATACGCTTTTCAGGTACCATTGTAATTTCCTCATATGCAGTTTTGCAAATGGTATTAATAGTATGCAAGATGCCATGAATCCCAAGGCCTGCAGAATTTTTCTTGCGGGCAGTTGGGTCTTTGTTGCCATTATTTTGAAGTATTGAGTCAGTTGTTGTTGCTTGTCTGGCGTGAGATAAGCCATCTGGGCAGTTATATTCAAGCTGGCACCCACGAATATTATGTTCTGTGAGGGCACTAGTTTTGATTTCTTTTCGTTTACTGTGTACCCTAGGCAACTTAGAAGGTGTTTGACAAATGCCAGATGTTGTAAAAGAATGTCCTTGCTTTCTGCTTGAATAAGGCAGTCGTCCAGGTATGGGTATATTTGAATTCCTCTTTGTCTGCAGTATGCAATTACTGGTGCCAGGCATTTTGTGAAGACCCTGGGCGCAGTAGATAAGCCAAAGGGCAGTGCAGAGAATTGATAATGGGTTGAACCTGCAATGAAACGGAGGTATCTTCTGCAATTTAGGGACATGCAGGTATGCCTCCTTGAGGTCCAATGTTACTAGCCAAGCCTTCTTGCCCAACATGGGAAGAAGCTGCTGTAGTGTTAGCATCTTGAATTTGGGTACTTGTAAATAGGTGTTTAGAATTGAAAGGTCCAGAATGGGTCTCCATGCTTTGTCCTTTCTGGGGACCAGAAAGAGTCTTGAGTAAAATCCTTGTCCTTGCTCCTGTGTAGGTACCTGTTGAATGGCTCTCATGTCCATGAGAGCTGTAATTTGTTTTTGTGCCTCTGCCCATTGATTTGGTGGCAGATTTGGCATTCCTTTTATCCTTGGTAAGGTGTGGAAATGGAATCTGTATCCTTGTGAGACAATGTCTAGGACCCATTTGTCTTTTGGGATGATGTGCCAGTTGTCTGCAAAAAGTGCCAGTTTTCCTCCCAAGGAAGCTGCCAAGAGAGATTTGCTTGGCAGTTTGAGGGTTAAGTCATTGTGTTTGTCTTCTGGTAGCTTGGGGCCTGTCTTCTCCTCCTTTCTGGATAGCGGCACCCCATTGGCGAGGTTTGTAAGGGCCTTGTGACTGACCTCTGCCCCTTGGGCGTCTGTATTTGCTCCTCTGTGGTCTGTCAGAAGCTGGAAAGGACCAATTTTTTGTTGGCCAATTTCTACTGAAACGAGGGGGTTGTACCTGTAAAAAATCATTGACCGTCTTCATAGATTTTGCCTTATCCTCCATTTTCTTTAAAACCTCTTCTGCATTGACACCAAATAAGACATCCTGCTGTAAAGGTGCATCCAATAATTTTGCTTTAACATGATCAGGCAGGGTTTGTTCTTTTAACCAAGCATGTCTGCGTATGACAGACCCAGTTACAGCTGCTCTACAGGAAGCTTCCAATGAATCAAATCCACATTGTAAAGTATGTTTGTCCACCTGTTAAGCTGCATGCAACAGATCTTGCATTTCCTTGAATTCAGACTGTTCAGAATGCGTGCTCATCTTTTGTTTTAATTGAGACATGAGGAATTGCTGATATTTCAGCATGTGAAACTGACAATTTAATGCTCTCATAGCTAGAGTAGCTGAGGTGTATACCTTCTTTCCCCACCTATCTAGTGCTCTGGAGTCCCTTTCAGAGGGTACAGGATTTTTAGCCATACACGCCTTGGACCCTTTGGGACCCTGGGAAATTGTTTCTGGGTCAGCAACAGGGCTTTTATAAAGGAATTTGTGTGAGTCAGGTACTCTATAGTATCTGTCTGGTTTGGCTGGAGCAGGAGTTAGAGAGTCTGGATTTAGACTAGATTCTAAATAAACATCATCCACAATGTCTAAAACTGGAGGGATAGCAAGTGGTCTGTGCTGGGGAAGTAAAAGGAACTCTCTGAGCCTTTTCTTTGAATCAGAGTAGTCCTGGCCTTCCCAGTGGAAATGCTCCCTCATGGTATGTAAAGTTTCCCCAAAGGAATAGTCTAAATGGGGAGATGCTGAGGGGATAGTGTCTTCAGCATCAGAGTCTTCATAAGGGGGAAAAGAGTAATTCTGTTCCTCAGAAGAATCTGAGGAAATTGAAACCTGGTCAGAGGAAGCATAATCCTCCTCTTGTCTTGGCATTTTGTCTGGAGGGGGATGGGAACACCTGATTAGGGTAATCAAATCTACAGCCATCTTAAGCATCTGTTTCTTAGGCATGGGGCCTTGACCTGGAGACTGATGTACAGTCTTTTTAGGTTTTAATGGAGTTTTAAGCTTAGCATAAGATTTAATGGTGAGTGTAGCTGGTCTGAAGACATCTTCTGTAACTGGTGTTTCTACTGCACCAGGATCTCATTCTGCTCTGGTGTCGGAAGGGCCTAAAGAAGATGGCTGTGTCAGCCTAGCACTCTCCGTTTGAGAATCCAAAGCTGCCTGGGGTTCCAATTCTGCGGTCGTCAGGGGCTGCGTAGACCCCTCACTGAAAACCGGAGAACCGGCGACAGGCCCTTACCAGGGAGGGCAACGCACAGGGGGTAGTGTAGTGACCTCCCATGTTGGCAAGTACTAAGTCTTGGACATTAGAGTTCCTTGTGGCGGGGGGGTGCAGACTAGCTGTTCCAGGACATTTGTATTAACACAAGGAACCTCAGGGTGAGCATGTTTGGGCTTGTGTATGTCGCCCAGCCGATGGAAGGACAGTTAAAATCACCCACAACCAAAGTGTTTGACTGTATAGTGAGCGACTGTACTACGTCCAGGTAGGCAGTTTGCTTCTCTTGATTCATGGTGGGGACATGTAGCTAGCAATGATGTGATAGGGTGCTTTATCTATAGTTAGTTGGACCTGGAGTAACTCAAGAGAGACATACTGTTTAACCAGTTTCCAGGTGTATTTGGCTTCAATAAAGATGCACATCCACGTCTCGTTCTTTCACCACTTGTTTTGGGGTCTGAACATGTGGAAGGCATTGTAGCCTTGCAAGGCTGGGGTGCTGCCTGTGACCTTGAGCCATGTCTTAGTGACTGCACAAACGCCAGCATCTTCCAAGGTGAGGACTGATTCCAAGGAGTGCAGTTTCCTGTTTAAGCTCCTAGTATTAAGCAGCATAACCTTGAGTTTGTCTTGAGTGGATTTTTTTACGTTGGAAATTTTGTTGTTTTGACATTGCCTAAAAAAGGTACTATGATGGAGGCAAGCACCTTTGCCAGTATCCGAAAGCCTAAACGAGATGGGTGAATACCATCTCTGGCAAAGCAGTGTGGTCTGTCAACCATGTCTTCCCAGGCTGAAGGATACTGGATCCCCCTGGATTGACACCAGAAGCTAAGCCAATTGTTGGAAATCATTGTTTGTCTATACTGTGACAACATCCAGGGCTAAAGTACAATGCTGCTTAGGGGTAGGGACATACCTGCCTGGGACACAATCTTATCGAGTTCATTCATGTCTCTCTTCATATAGTCTAGAGACTTACATCTCAAGTCATTCATCTCAACATGTACAATGACAGAGTCATAGCAGTAATTGTTGAGTGACTTGAGTGCATGAGTGACCTGATGGATCTTAGCAGCGGACAGCGACCTTCTCCTTGTCCAGCCTGGTGAGGGGGGACATCTGTGCATCTCACTATGGAGTCGCCTACGACCAGGACATTTGGTTTTTACGTGTTCTGCCTTATGTACTTATTTACTGAGACACTGGTGTGTGCGCGTGTGTGTGTGTGTGTGTGTGTGTGTGTGTGTGTGTGTGTGTGTATGTGTGTGTGTGGATTCTGGTTGTTCTGCAGTGTGTGCAACTGGTTTGCACTTGGGAAGTGTCTGCTTTTGGTAGGCTTCTACTGAGTACCTCCAAGTATGTGGGTTTATGTGCTGTGACCTTGTTTTGTGTGAGAGGTGATGTGTGTGTACTGACAACCTGTTTGATGTCCAGTTTGCTGTTATATGAGAAACCGGATTCCAAACTCATAGTATAATTACATCTCTCACATACTGCATTTGTTTGTTTTAAGAGTTAAGTGGTTGTCAGTATACATGAGGCAATTACTACATTGCCTCAGGATGCCTATTGTCAATCAGGCTGGCCAGAGGAATTGTTGGAAACTGACCATCCATTATGACAGGTTTCTGCCTTAATTACTATTGGGGAGTGGTTTATTCTGACCAGATTTTGCTCTAGGATTAACAAAGGGGCTTATTCTATTGAAGGCCAAGGGTGAAAAGTACTGCAGTGCTTCTCAGTGCTCAACTGAGTTTCCCGCAATGTAGCAAGGAAGCTTGGGAGGGTTCACTAACAAATGTCTAGGAAAACTTTGTCTTTCAAGGCGTTTTTGTCTATACAGGGCACTACTGATCCCTGATGAGCCGTGTGCAGCTAAGCGCAAATGTGAAGCTTAAATATAGGTGAAATTAAACACTTTTAAGCTAAATTACTAATGGGAAAGCACACAGTGAGCTTTCCTCCAGTAATCTTCAACTCAAGAGGCTCAGACTAGACATTTCTTACACAAGGGTGTAGGCTGGGCCCTCCTAATGTAAGACGGCCTGAATAGTGCTCAAGTGTAACAATACAGTCTAGAATCAGCAGATCTGAATCTAGTGTCGGCAACAGAACAGCTTTTTAAAGTGCAGAAAAATACAGTAAAAAACAAAATGAAGCAAAATTCATCATCTACATGCATCCTAGAAAGCAATATGGATGTAGTGTAAAGAGTAAACTAACATTTTACACAGACCAATAAAAACTGACAGCCACACAAGTTTTTTTTTTATATCCATTCTGTCAGATACAGAAAGTACAGTTGTGTACACTTAGCATAAATGTAGATGTTCGAGTGTATTCACTGTTGCAGTCATCACACTTGGGTTATCTGCCTGCAGGTAGCCCTCAGTCGGCCCGAATACCAGAGTTTTGGGATTTCTGCATTGGATGCTGTTGCCTCTTCCATGACATCAGGTCGTCAGGGGGTATAAAATATGCAGCCAATGCCATTACATCAGTTTTTCTTGCCCCAGATGTCAGGAGCCCCCAAAATAGGAAGCAATTACATGGTGTGGAACACCTCCAGTAAAAAGAAAATACCATAGCCATAAGATATGGCCAAAAAGAGGATAGGAAGAAAGCATAGAAGAGTCAGGGGGCTGGAGGGAGGGTAATCAGGACTGCAACAGTGAATACACTCTAACATCTACATTTATGGTTAGTGTACACACCTGTACTATGTTCTTCGTGTTTCACTGTTGCAGTCATCACACTTGGGTTGATCCCCAAAGCTGAGGAAGGGTGGAGGTAGTCAAGTAATAGTAGGGCTGGCTAGCAGGCCTTGTAAGACTGCTGTGGCAAATCCAGCTCTGGATTTAGAAAAGACAGGTAAGTGGTAATGCTTGGTGAAGGTGTGTACAGAACTCCAGGTTGCAGCTTCCGGGATGTCCCTGGTAGGGATTCCCCTGAGAAATGCTGTAGAGGTTGAGGTAGCCCTAGTGGAATGAGTTCTGATCCCCTGTGGGGTAGGTTTTACATGGTGTCTGTAGCAGAAATGGATGCAGTGTGCTATCCATTTGGAAATGGTTGGCTTTGAAATGGCCTTGCCCTCTGCCCCTGTAGCAAAGCTGACTAGGAGCTGGTCAGATTTTCTGAAAGGCTTAGTCCTATCAAAGTAGAACCCGAGTTGTCTGTGTACATCCAAGGAGTGCAGGATCCTTTCCCCTTTATTCTGAGGATTAGGGGAAAAAGGTTGGTAAATGGATGGATTAGTTTAGAGCCACACTAGATACCACCTTGGGCATAAAAGATGGGTTAGTCCTGAGGGAAATCCTGTCAGCATGGAAAATATTGAAGGGTTCCACAGCCATTAGTGCCTGTAACTCACACACTCTTCTTGCTGAAGTGAAGTAAGGCTGTTTTCCAAGAGAGGAACTTTAACTGTGCTGTAGCAGCAGGCTCAAAAGGGGGAAGCGTGAGCTTCTCTAGTACAAAGTTATGGTCTCAGGCAGGGGGTCTTAAATTGTTAGCTCCTCTCAGGAACTGTTTGACCAGAAGGTGAGAAAAGAGAGGTGGCTCAGTATTACAATGAGCTGAAATAGCCGAGGCAAGAGAAGGATAGGCCTTTGTGGAGCAGCTCTGCTAGGTAATCTAGGATTTGAGGTAAGGTGGGACTGTGTCCTTTCCTTGAGACTGGCTCCAAGAACAGTATCTTTTCCATTTTTCTGAATAGGATTTCCTAGTACTAGGCCTTCTGGCCTCAAGGATGATGTCCAGCACCTGTTTGCTGAGGGTTGCTGGTGGTGTATTCAGGGAATAAGCCAGGCTGCAAGGTTCAGGGTTTGCAGCTGAGGATGCAAAATCTGTCTCTCCTGCTGGGACAGCAGGGAGGGGGTCTGATGTAGGTGCCAGGGTGGCACTGCTGCCAGACTGTGTAGGAGTGGGTACCACTGCTAGCGGGGCCAGTCCGTTGCAATAAGGATTGTCCTTGGTTTGTCCTGTTTGATCTTGCGTAGTACTTTTGAGAGGAGAGGCAGAGGGGAAAAGGCATAAATTGAGAGATTTTCCCATGTAAAGGATAGGGCAGCCACTTTCCATGCTTGGCTGTGGGAATTTCTGGTGCAAAATTTGCTCAATTGACGGTTTTGGGGGAAGGCAAAGAGGTCCACCTCTGGTGTCCCCCAACTGTGGTTTAGAAGTTTGAATGAGTTGGGTTCCAGTTTCCACTCGTGTGAGTCCAGTAGATTTCTGCTTAAGTCGTCTGCCAGTGAATTTTGTTTGCCTGGCAGGAATTGAGCTTGCAGGTGCACTTGGTTGCTCAAGGCTGTGTTCCACAGGGCCATGGCTAACCTGCAGAGTGGGTAGGAATGAGTTCCCCCCTGGTTGTTTATGTACCACATAACTGTGGTGTTGTCTCTCTTTATCAAGAGTTGTCCTGGAAGGATAAGGTATTTGAAGGCTGTCAGAGCATTCTGTACAGCTAACATTTCTTTTTGATTGATATGTAGGTGAATTTGTCCTGGGCTCCATTTGCCTTGAATGCATTATCTGATGCGTCTGTTGTCAGGATTTTGCAGCGAGGGGTTGAGTGAAAGGGAGTCCCTTGTTGTGGTTGCAAGCCTCTGCTCACCAAAGGAACTCTGCCCTTAGACAAGGAAGATAGGAATAATTGTTTCCAGATCCTGAGAATGTTGGCACCAGAGACTTAAGTACCATTGAAGTTTCCTCATATGCAGTCTTGCATATGGAATTAGCAGAATGTATGAGGCCATGAACCCTAGGGTGTGCAGTTAGCTAGGTTTTGGTAGCCATTAGTTTGAAGTAGTTTGTCAAATAAACCTGCTTTTCTGGCATAAGGAATGCCATCTGGAAAGCTGTGTTCAAGCTTGCTCCCAGGAATACAATCTTTTTGGCTGGGCACCAGATGTGATTTATTTTCGTTGATGGTGTACCCCAGAGAAGTTAGAAGTCGCTTTACAAATGCCAGGTGCTGAAGTAGCAATTCCTGACTGTCCACCTGAATCAGGCAATCATCCAAGTATGGATAAATTTGAAATTTTCTCTGCCTGCAGTATGCAATGGCTGGAGCCAGGCACTTTGTAAATACCCTGGGCGCAGTAGATAAGCCAAAGGGAAGTGCAAGAACTGATAGTGCATAGAGCCTTCCCTGAAAAGTAGATATTTCCTGCAAGATTCCCTTATGGGGATGTGCAGATAAGCTTATTTTAGGTCTAGGGTGACTAGCCAGGAATCCTTGACTAGCATAGGAAGCAGCTGTTGTAGTGCAAGCATTTTGAATTTTGGGACCACCAGGAAGGTGTTGAGAATGGACAGGTCCAGGATAGGGTGCCAAGAGTCCTCTCTTCTGGGCACCAGGAACAGTCTGGAGTAGAAAAGTACAGTTGTGCACACTTACCATAAATGTAGATGTTTGAGTGTATTCACTGTTGCAGTCCTAACCAATGGGTTATCCAGCTCCAGGTAGCCCTCGATCGGCCAGAATACCAAAGGTAAGTAAATATGACATCGGCTGTCATCGGTTGTAAAGGATGTCAGGACGTCCGATACAAAAGGAGGCAGCCAACGTCACTTCCTCAGTATTTCTTGCCATAACAGTCAGGCATCCCCAGAAAACAAGGCTTAAGCCAAAAGAAACTTTGGCAAATAAAACCAGATTCAGCATGTACCTTAGGAAAGGACCAAAAAAGGGGGAAGGAGGGACGGAAACCAAGACTGCAACAGTGAATACACTCAAACATCTACATTTATGGTAAGTGTACACAACTGTACTATGTTCATCGTGTTTCACTGTGCAGTCCTAACCAATGGGTTGATTACAAAAGCCCAGAGAAAAGGAAGGAGGCACCAACAGAATCAAGTATTGGAGAGAATGCCCTGCACAACAACAGTGGCAAACCCTGCCCTGTCTCTAGAAAAAAAGGCAAATTATAATGCTTTGTGAAAGTGTGAACAGAAGATCATGTGGCACCCTCCAAAATGTCTTTAGTAGGGACACCCCTTAAAAAGGCTGCAGAAGTGGAAACTGCTCTTGTGGAGTGGGTCCTAACCCCTTGAGGAGGAACTTTGCCATGAAAGGAATAACAAAAAGTAATACAATGTGCAATCCACTTAGAAATGGTTTACTTAGAGATAGCTTTGCCCTGAGCTCCAGGGGCAAAACTGACCAATAGCTGTGCTGACCTCCGAAGGTCTTTAGTCCTGTCCAAGTAAAACCTGAGCTGTCTGTGCACATCAAGAGAATGTAGGATCCTTTCACCTCTATTTTGAGGATTAGGAAAGAAGGTAGGAAGGTGTATGGACTGATTAAGAGTCAAGCTAGAAACCACCTTAGGCATAAGAGAGGGACTGGTTCTCAGAGAGACACAATCTGCATGGAAAATAAGAAAAGGCTCCACAGCCATCAAAGCTTGCAGCTCCGAAACCCTCCTTGCTGAAGTTATAGCCAAAAGGAAGGCAGTCTTCCATGACTTTAAATGTGCAGTGGCAGCTGGCTCAAAAGGAGGAAGAGTTGAGTTTCTCTAGAACAAAATTAAGATCCCAGGCTGGGGTAGGTGCTCTTCTGGGAGGTTTTAAGTTGCAAGCACCTCTGAGAAACATTTTCATCAGGGGATGAGAGAAAATGGGTTGCTCGAAAGAACAATGAGCAGAAATGGCTGAAGCATGGATCTTGATAGAGGAAAATGAAAAACCACCCTGAAGCAAATCAGCCAAGTATTCCAGGATCAGAGGAAGAGTAGGCTGGGAAGAAGATTCCCCTCTAGCCTGCATCCAATGAGAGAATCTTTCCCATTTGCCAGTGTCGGACTTCCTAGTGCTAGGCCTCCTGAAATACATTAACCACCGGCTGGGAAAGGGAAGCCGAAAAGGAAGGACTCATACAATGAGCCATGCTGCCAAATGGAGAGACTGAAAATGAGGATGTAGAATGTTTCCCCCTTCCTGAACCAAAATATCTGGTTTCAGAGGAAGACGCCAAGGAGGAAATTGGGAGAGACTGCGAAGCAGTGGATACCAATGCTGTCTGGGCCAGTCTGGAGCTATGAGAATAGTCCTTGGTTGTTTGTCCCTGATCTTCAATAATCCTCTGGGAAAAAGAGGAAGAGGAGGGAAGGCATAAACTGACAGAAGCGTCCAAAGTAAGGACAGAGCATCCACTCTCCAGGCCTTGCTGTGATGCTGTCTGGTGCAAAAAAGTGGTAGAAGGTGGTTGTCTGGGGAGGAGAAAAGATCCACCTGAGGAGTGCCCCAATACTGAATGATGCTGTAAAAGACTGCTCTGTTCAGTTGCCACTCATGCGGATCCAGGGTCTGTCTGCTCAAATTGTCTGCCAAAACACTGAGTCTCCCTGGAAGAAACTGAGCTAGGAGATGCAGGCCCAAGGAAGCTGCTATGGACCAGAGAATCATGCTCTGTCTGCACAGGGGGTAAGAATGAGTCCTTCCCTGTTTGTTGATGTACCACGACTGTGGTGTTGTCTGTCCTGACAAGCAGAGTTCCTGGAGAAAGAAGATGCTTGAAAGCTATTAAGGCCTGCTGAACTGCCATTAACTCCTTTAGGTTTATGTGCAGGTGCATCTGCTGGGCGTTCCAACGTCCCTGTATGCATCTGCCATCAAGGTGAGCTCCCCAGGCGTAGTCCGATGCGTCCGTGGCAAGAACTTGAACGGCAGGAGGTGGGCAAAAAGGCATGCCCTTGTTTTGTAGACAGGCTGTCGCCCACCATAGAAACTCTGTCTGCAGACATGGAAGCAGAGGAATTATCATATCCAGGTCCTGTGTGTGTTGACACCAAAGGTTCTTGAGGTACCATTGCAATTTCCTCATATGCAGTCTTGCATATGGAAGAATCATGAGAATGCAAGAGTCCATGTATCCCAGAGCTTGCAGGTATTTCCTTGCAGAGAGCTGGGACAGGCTAGCCAAATCCTTGAAGTAAACAGAGAGTTGCCTGCTTCTCCTGGGTGAGATACATCATCTGGGCAGCTGTGTTCAGACTCGCTCCCAGGAATGTTATCTCCTTGGATGGCACCATTTTTGATTTTTCCACGTTGAGTGTAACCCAGAGAAGAGAGAAGAGTCTTTACAAATTCCAGATCCTTTAACAGATGTTCTTGAGAATTTGCTTGAATTAGACAGTCGTCCAAGTATGGATAAATCTGAATTTTCATCTGCCTGCAAAAAGCAATGACTGGAGCTAGGCACTTCGTGAAAACTCTGGGAGCAGTAGATAAGCCAAAGGACAGCGCAGAGAATTGATAATGTAGCTTGCCCACTCTGAAATGAAGGTATTGCCTGCAACTTTCCCTGATAGGGATGTGCAGACAAGCTTCTTTCAGATCCAGTTACTAGCCAGAAGTCCTTGTCTAACATTGGTAACAACTGATGCAGAGTAAGCATTCTGAACTTTGGAATTACCAAGAAAGAGTTCAGAATGGATAGATCTAGGATAGGATGCCAGGTGCCTTCTTTTTTTTGGAAATATGAAAAGTCTGGAATAGAAGCCCTGGCTAAGCAGGAACTGATTTTATTGTCCCCAGATGTAACGGTGACAAAATTTGCTTTTCTACTTCTGCCCTTTGGTTTGGAGGAGTGTCTGGGAATCCTTTGGTACTGGAAAGGTGTGGAAAGAAAACCTGTGACCTAGGGATACAGTTCTGAGTACCCATTTCTCATCCATGATGGTGGCCCAGACATTTGCAAAAAAAGGCCAGCCTTCCCCCTAAATTATTCTGCGGGCAAGCAGGAACAAGCAGTAGTTGGACAGCGTCATTGAGAATGTTTGGACTGAGATGTCAGCTTAGAACTGCCCGCCTTGGAAGTGAAGCCTGCCAATGCTTAGACCTTTGAGGGGTAGCCACCTGCCCCCTAGAAGATTTGTAACCTCTAGTCCTAGAGCAGTTCTGTCTGCTGGTATCAGGAAACATCCAACCCTTAGAAGGGTAATTCCTGCAAAAGTGAGGAGGTTGAACTTGCAGAAAGTCTTTAACTGTTTTCATAGACTTGGCCTTATCTTCCATCTTTTTGAGCACTTCCTCTGCTTTGCTGCCAAAAAGACTGTCCTTATTTAAAGGTACATTTAAAGCTTAGACTTGACAGGCTCTGGAAGGGGTTGTTCCCTGAGCCAAGCATGCCTTCTGAGAACAGATCCAGTAGCTGTAGCCCTGTAGGAGGCTTGTAGAATGGCAAAACCACAATGTAAAGAATGTTTATTGACAAGACTGGCTGAATTCAGCAAATCCTACATATCCTTACTCTCTGCCAAAAGGGGCACACTTGCAATCTTTGACTTAATAGCCTCAAAGGTGTGCTGCTGATACTTAAGCATGCGAAAAATTAGTAGACCTAATAGCAAGAGTGGCAGAAGTGTAAACCTTTTTACCCCACTTATCTAGGTTCCTAGATTCCCTGTTGGAAGGAACAGGATTCTTGGTAACAGCGGCCTTAACTCCTTTAGGCCCTTGAGAAATAACCTCTGGGTCAACTAGCGGATTCCTAAAAAGAAACAAATGAGAATCAGGGACTCTATAGTACCTGTCAGGTTTCCTGGGAGCAGGAATAACTGAATTTGGAGTCAAGTAATTTTCCAGAAAAACATCATCAACCACTTCCAACACTGGAGGAACAGCTAGAGGCTTATGCTGAGGCAAATCCAAAAACTCCTTGATCCTTTTCTTAGATTAGGGATAATCCTGACTTTCCCATTTAAAATGCTCTCAGAGTATTCAAAGTATCACAAAAAGAGAAATCCTCTGGAGGAGAAGCAGAAGGAGAATACTCAAAAGGAGAAAAAACCTGAGAAACTTCCTCTTCATCAGCAAAAATGCTAGAAGTATCACAGCCTGAATAAGACAAAGCCTCAGGAGAGACATCCCTACCCCTTTTTGAAGGGGGAGGCTGTGAACCCCTAATAAGAGTCAAAAGGTCATCAGCCATTTTAACCATTTGAGAATGAGGGGAACGAGAGGAAACTGGAGCCTGTTTCTTCACAGGCTCATGACTGGAAGACTTACCTGCAAGTCTGAAGGACTCGAGAGATCTGGCAACAGCCGAAGTAGTGGCAGAGATTGTCGGTATGAGCTTGCTGTCCGAACGAAGAACAAAGGCCTCGGACACCAAAGCCAGCTTTCCGGATCCAGCTGAAGAGGCAACAGGCGGAAGGTCAGAAGACAAAATGGAAGCAAGCCAGAGGCCTGAGGGACTCTTGAAATAGTCTCAACTGAGGCCTGCGGTTAAAAATCCGCGGACTGCAGGGGCTGAAAAGGCGCCTCACTGGCTACTGCAGGACTGACGACCAACTTAACATCATCTGAAGACATGACCTTCTGAAGCCTGTCGTGGTCTTTGTCCTTACGCTTCTTAGGGACATCTGAAGCCTGAAGACCAGCGGATGCCATACCGACAAACTTAGGTCACACTCCAAAATGCTTAGCCCGACGATGAATAGTATGCGGATTAAAGGAAGCACAGAGGTCACAATTAGGAATGTCGTGGTCAAGGCCTAAACAAATAACACAATAGGGATGAAAATCTCTATGGGGAATGAGCTTTCCACAGGTAAGACAATTACTGACTTTCTGACATTCGTTAAGGCAAGAAAAGAGGATCCCCAACGGGGTACTTAGCTGTAGTTGACTTCAACTGTGTAGTCGAAAACCAAAAAGGTAAACTGACGACTGGCACTCGTGCAAAAATGCTTCTGCAACACTGAGGAAGTGACGTTGGCTGCCTCCTTTTGTATTGGACGTCCTAACGTCCTTTACAACAGATGACAGCCGATGTCATATTTACTTACCTTTGGTATTCTGACCGATCAAGGGCTACCTGGAGCCAGATAACCCATTGGTTAGGACTGCAACAGTGAAACACAATGAACATCCCGGTCCTCTTTGCTCTATTGGAACAGGTTGAATAGCCCTGATACTGAGAAGAGAAAGTACTTGCTTTTGAGCCTCTGCCCACTGGTTTGGAGGAAGGTCTGGCAACCTGCTTGGGGTTGGCAGTGAGTGGAAGTAGAATCTGTATCCCTGGGATACAATGTTTAAGACCCATCGGTCCTGGGTAATGGACATCCAGTTTTTCTACACGCAGGGTAAGTTTTCCTCCTAGGGGTGCAAGTACTTGGGCATGGCTGGGAAGGATGATAGACAAGTCATTGTGAACTTTTTCCATAAGGGGGTGGCTTACCACTCCCTGTTTTTGAGGGGGGAGCACTCCATTGTTTAGATCCCTGCGTACCCTGAGACTGTAGCCTTGGTGGTCTGTTGCCCCTGGGTTTGGGCTGAGAAGACCTGGTAGGGACTGGAAAGGACCAGTTTTTTGAAGGCCAATGCCTACTGAATCTGGGTGGCTGTACCTGTAAGAAATCTTTAACAGTTTGCATGGATTTAGCTTTTTCCTCCATCTTTTTAAGAACCTCTTCTGCTTTTGTGCCAAACAAATGTTCCTGGTTTAATGGAGCATCTAGTAATTGTGCTTTGACATGGTCTGGCAAGATTTGTTCCTTTAGCCAGGCATGCCTTCTCAGTACAGACCCAGTGACAGCAGCCCTGCAAGATGCTTCTAAGTTATCAAAACCACACTGCAAAGTATACTTAGTGACTTGGTTTGCAGAATGCATTAACTCTTCTAAATCTTTATTTTCTGCAAAATCTGGAAGCAATAACATTTTTTGTTTAATTAGTTCCATAATATGCTGCTGGTACTTCAACATGTGAAACGGGCAATTTAAAGCCCTGATGGCAAGAGTTGCAGAGGTATATACCTTCTTGCCCCATCTGTCTAAAGCCCTCGAATCCCTGTCCGAAGGGGTAGGATTTTTGGCTGTAGTAGCCTTAATACTTTAGGTCCCTGGGAAATGGTCTCTGGCTCCACAGTGGGATTCTTAAAGAGAAATTTGTGAGAGTCAGGTACCCTGTAGTGCTTTCAGGCTTTCTAGGAGCTGGTGGTAAAGTATCAGAATTAAGACTGGATTTCATGAAAACATCATCTACAATATCCAAGACAGGGAGTATAGCTAGAGGCCTGTGCTGAGGCAAGTCTAAACATTTTCTGCGTCTCTTTTTGAACTGTGTGTAGTCCTGGCATTCCCAGCGGAAATGCTCTCTTAAGGTATGCAAGGTTTCACCAAAAGAAAAGTCCTCTGGAGGGAAGGCAGAGGGAAATCAATTATTTGTCTTTTAGAGGGAGAAGGCTGGCTTCCCCTAATTAGAGTTATAAGGTCTTCAGACATCCTAAGCATTTGTTTCTGTGGCATGGAAGCTTGAGCATGTGCTTTGGTCGTCAGTTTTCTAGGCATAGTGCGAACTCTGGGCCTGAGAAACTCGGTTGTTTTAGTCAAACGAAGTGGTCGGTTTAATATGAACATCAGAAGGTCATAATACACCCTCAAAAGCCAGTGCCTGCACAGCGGCTCTGGACCCATCCAAGGTAGAGAAATCTGCAGGTTCCATAATCGAAGAAGCATCTCACGGCATACCGAACTCTGAATTGGTCTCAGCAGAGGCCTACAAATCTGTAGAAGCGGATATCAGGGGCTGCGAAGGCACCTTACTGAGTACCAGCGGACTGGCGACAAGCTTAATGGAAGCATCGTTGGCAGTTTTGGACCTGTGCGGTCTTGTCTCTGTCTTTATCCTTACTTATTTTGGAAGATCGGTAGTCGGATGGCTTATCGAAGCCATTTCGGAATACAGAGAACAAGAGCGAAAGAATTTAGCAACAAAGATAGCCCGACGACGAATAGTTCGGGCATTAAACAAGGCACAAAACCAACAGCGAGGGACATCGTGGTCTGGGCTTAAACAGGTGACGCAGTAAGAATGAAAATCTCTGTGAGGTATTTGCTTTCCACAGGCAAGACAATTGTTAACTTTTTCTGACATCGGTTAGAGCAAGAAAAAAGAATCCCCAACGGGGTACTTAGCCTTAGAAGACTTCAGGTTCGAAACTTGAAAAACGAAAGTTTCAGGTAGCGGCTGACCAGCACTTGTGAACTGCTTCTGCTTCGAGCTCCTGCACGGCAAGAAAAGCTGATGTAATGGCGTCGGCTGCATGTTTTATACCCCTGACGACCTGACGTCATGTAAGAGGCGACAGCATCCAACACAGAAATCCCAAAACTCTGGTATTCGGGCCGACTGAGGACTACCTACAGGCAGATAACCCAAGTGTGATGACTGCAACAGTGAAACACGAAGAACAACAGGGAAATATCGCATGCTCTGTGGAGAGAACATCTCTGATTAAGTTGTGAAACACCCGTACAATCTTACAAATGAATCAGGAACATACATATCGCATAACATTTACCCCTGACAGTCGTTAAATGAGAAATGCCATGAAACTGTTAACCTTCTACAGCCAATACCACTACGTTATTCAGATGAAATCTCTAATGTGTTAACTAAACACCACCACCTGAGGAACGCAGGTCCCTATGCTTGCACACAATGTAACACCTACTGTTTAATACATACAACAGCTTTTTGTGACAGCAGAATATGACACAGCTTTCTGACACTCAGTACTAAAACAAGTGTGCTACCTACCAAACCAATGAACTCTTCCAAGCACTGAAATGATAATGCCCCTTCAAGGCCCACTTTACTCAGTTTAACATTTTTGTAAGATTCATGGTTAGCAAAGTGGCCAAAAATATGTTTGTATGTAGACTTGGGCTGTGTGCTATATAAGGGAGCTATTTACACAACATAAAGAGGACACAATCCAGATTTAGGTTTCCTCTTCCTAAGCAAGCAGTACTGAACACTCCATGTACACATAACAGAAACAGCTGCAACATGCCCTGACTCGAAAGTACACATGCAAAGCAAACAGTTCTGATAAGATAAAGGAAAGGCAGGTACAGACATGTGCCACATCTACATTTCTTGACTACTTTTTACTTTCATTTTCTTCAAAGGAATGCATTACACCCATGAACACTTGCGTCTTAACAATTAATCTTCTCAGTCTGTCTTTTAAGGGCAGGCCCTGCAGCAAGTATTCAAGTTACCAATGCATAAATAAACGTATCACATACTTTATGCTACTGTGCTGAGCAACAGCACCACAAAAAAGAACATGAAAAAATAAATGTTTGAAAGCAGTACTCCAAAAATAAACCACAATGCTATGCCAATTTCTTAGTATAATTTTCTGAAGCTTAAAGTGCCGATACGTAATGGAGCTACAACTGGGATACTGTACTTTATCTTTAATCGTGTTTATGACTAAACTGCACAACCTTTCAAACAGCTGCTGACCACTCACTACTTCAGTAAAAATTCACCTTTTTCTCTGGGAAGAAAGTTGTAAATAAATTAACTCTGACCACTGTGTGGCAAAAATGACTGCTGAAGATAAATGCACAACCATATCTCCAACTGCAGTTACTGCAAACAATCAGGAGCTGCCTGGAACTATATTGGCAGCGCCTGCAAATGAAATTACATGTACAAAGCATTTTGACAACTTGCAAGCTGAAAGAAAATCTGAACTGTGATCTCACATAGCAGAGACAAATTAACACAGAACAAGTCTTAAGTGCAACTACATCAGAGCATCCAAGTTTCAAAAGTGGTAGGAGATGCTCTCACACCAGCCCTTGTACTTTTCCCCCAACCTCTTAAACACTACTAGGCATGTATATACTATGTGGTTTACCCACTTTCACTCATTTGTGGTTGCCAATTAGGCCAATGGACTATCCCACTATATTCATCTGGGGGTTCAGGGGAAGTAAACCAGACAACCATTTAGAAAATATAGCTGAATTTATACCATACAATTTCTGGAAGCAGCCCCTTACAACTCATGAGTCAATTCCATGTTGAAGCACTGGTCCCTTACAGTAGGACACTTGATAATTCTTGGAGCTTCAAGACATGAAGACTTTCAAATAAACAAAGAGCTATAACTACAGTGAGTTGCAAGGCTAAAGGAGCCACTTCAACTCTTAGTTTATATCCAACAATGTACTTTGTCACATCTCAAGAACTGGCTCACATTCCAATTTCTTTTAAATACATGACAAAAGTAAAGCTAATAATGAGTCTTGTTTTCGTAAAGGATAGGCATTTACCACTCTGTGATTTAACTCCAACAAACCTGTTCTCAGGCATCTTCCATGCTGTTCACAATAGACTAGCTGGATATCTTCAGCGCAAGCACTTCAGCACCTCTACAACAGTTTTAGTGAATATCAAAACATGCATAGGTACCAAAGTAAATGAAACCCTTTTTTTCTTGCAAGTGTCTGGAGTCTTTGCAGCTTCTCTCAGAATCTCCACACTGCTGTATTAGCCTTCACTGGATTGCAACACTTGAGAAGTTAAATGCATGAAAACATTTTAATACCCAATAAGAATAAAGTACTTTTTCAAATGGCTAGAGGTTTGCCAACCATGTTCCCCATGGCGGAGTGTGTAAGTTTAATGCCACTCCCCAAACAAAATCTAGTGCAACGGCACTTTGAATTTAGTAACAGATGCACACACACAAAGGCACATCACCTTTTCAGCATCAATGTTAAATAACATACATTTCCTTTTTTCAAAAATTTCTACACTGATTTGTACACCTATATCAAGAAAACAAAAACTTATGCCCCACTAGGTCCAAACTCAAATCATGGGTCCAAGCTGGCATGATAATATATAACCTGATTAGTGGTTCGGGTATTGTAGGAATCACTCACCAAGACACACAAATAAGCAGCTGATGCAGATTTGCCCATCTCAGGGGAGGAGGCATTCAGGAAGGGATGGAGGTGAGCAACTGATGCTGACTGGTCCATTTCAGGAGAAGGGAGGTGCATCTCCTGAAGAAAGGAAGGGCCCAGCCAAGCAGTGTAGGTTTGCAAATGCATGTACCCAAACACAGCATGGCAATGTGCTCACTAGCCAACAGTGGGGAAGGAGACTGCTGCAGCATATCAAATATCTCAACCTTACCAAGGATGGAGACCTTGTGCAGTTAGCATTCAAGAAGATGGCTCCATAAAGTAAATTCCCCAGAGGCTGACAGGGAGGAACAAATAAGAGACCAGATCATTACGAGAGCCTGAATGTCAAAACGAACAAGGGACCACAATCAGAAACTCACTTACATTAATAACAGAAAATGGGGGTCATTCTCACTTCACCTCAAAGCGGCATGTTTCATGCATTTTTTGTAATTCCTCAGATTTGCACTTGAGCATTCAACACTGTACAATGAAATGCCACCCTGTGCAAATCGACAAAAAATAACTAAAAACATTTCAGATAAGACAAAGACAACAAGCGTCCCTAACTGCTAACTCTACAAAAACAGAGAAGGATAGAGATGCTTCCCTGCACAGAGGAAACAGTCAAAAACTGAAGGCATTTGCAGCTTACTGATTTTCTAACCACCACATGGGGGGGGGGGGTATGAAGAAAGTACCGTTTTGTACCTACCATAAATGTAGATGTTCGAGTGTTGACACTGCTGCAGTCATTACACTTGGGTTATCCTGCCGTCAGGCGGTCCTCGCAGTCAGCCAGAGTTCCAAAGTCTTGGTCCGGCGCCGGGTGCTGTCGCCTCCTCCCTGACGTCAGTGTGACAGGGGTATACAAGATGCATCCAACGCCATTTTCTTCAGTTTTTCTTGCCCCAGATGTCAGGTGCCCACAAATAGGTAGGCAATTCAAATTGCTAGTAAACAATACAAAAGAAAAGCAAACAACCATTTTTAGTTACCAGCAAATACTCCCCATAGGTAATAAAGGGTAGATGCCCTAGGTAAGTACCAGGGAGTAACAGGGAAAGGAGGGAGGGTAACCTGGACTGCAGCAGTGTCAACACTTGAACATCTACATTTATGGCATTTATGGAGGTACAAAACTGTACTATGTTCATCGTGTTACACTGCTGCAGTCATTACACTTGGGTGGAATCCCAAAGCTGAGGTAGGGAGGCTGAATCTATAAGGCATTAGGGGTGGCTATAAGGCCCTGCAGTAAAGCAGTGGCGAAGCCAGCTCTGGATTTGGAGTATAAAGGCAAATGGTAATGTTTGGTGAAGGTATGCACAGAACTCCATGTTGCTGCTTCCAAAATATCCTTGGTAGGTACTCCTCTGAGGTAGGCAATTGAAGTGGCTGTTGACCTGGTGGAGTGAGATCTAATGCTGCTAGGTACAGGTTTCCCATGGTGGGTATAGCAGAAAGGTATACAATGTCCTATCCATTTTGAAATAGTCTGCTTTGAAATGGCTTTTCCCTGTGCTCCTGCAGCGTATGCTACCAATAATTGCTCAGATTTTCTGAAAGCTTTGGTTTTGTCCAAGTAGAAGCGTAACTGTCTGTGAATGTCCAAAGAATGTAGAAGTCTCTCCCCTTTGTTCTGTGGTTTTGGATAAAAAGTTAGCAAGTGAACAGTTTGGTTTAGAGCCACACTTTATACCACCTTTGGCATAAACGTAGGGTTAGTTCTTAAAGACACCCTGTCCTGGTGGAAGATGAGGAAAGGTTCCACTGCCATTAGTGCCTGTAATTCTGAAACTCTTCGTGCTGATGTTATTGCCAGTAACAGAGCAGTTTTCCAAGAGATGTATTTTAATTCTGCTGTGTTAGCTGGCTCAAAAGGAGGTAGAGTTAATTTTTCCAAAACAAAGTTGAGGTCCCAAGTTGGTGTAGGTGCTCTATGGGGCGGTCTTATGTTTTTAGCCCCTCTGAGGTATTACGTAATACGAAATGTAGAAACAGTCCAACAAAGAAAAAACAACGAATTCACTCTGTTTCTTCTCGTAGATAAATGCACCAACACTCCGACAATATACTTATCAATCTCAGACTTCTTTTTTAACCTTTAACTTTTTTATTATTAAATGCAATTAAAAACCATTCGGTTAAGCGCTTTCATCGATTCAGACTTCTTCAGAACAATGCTAAGTGGTTAAAACAATTCATATATACTTTCTTACATAGTCACATGATAATTTCCATTATTGCCTTAAAGTGCTAGTGCTTTCCTTAATAAATTACACTACGTTGCTTAATATATATTCCTTTCCATCCTATAACTTATCCTTTTAATACATTAAAAATACATATAATGACAGGGAAAGTATGAATTTAAATACATTTTTAAAAATTTTTTATTTAAAACTTGTAATATTACAAGATTTCATTACAAGTTTTAAGATAAAATGAAAACTTGTATAGAAACTTTTTTACTACATTCATATACTAGCTTCCAAAACAGGTTTGATTGACAGATATTCATTAATTCCAGGGGGAACAGAGGCATTTAATTTAATCTGCCAAATAATTTCTTTTTCCCCCACTATTTTCTTAATGTTTCCTCCCCTAGGGTTGACTTTAACCAATTCTAGTATTCCAAACTGAAATTCAGAACATCCTTTATTTTCACATAAATGTCTCCACAATGCATTCTTGTCATCCTTCTTTTTTATACTATACAGATGTTCATAAATTCTGTTTCTCAAACATCTGGTAGTCATCCCTACATAAAATACTGGACATTTTGTACACTTAGCTAGGTACACCAGTTGCCTGGATCTACAGTTGCCTTTTTGAAACCATACTTTGGTTTTGTTGATGTCATTTAATACTATGTGGGGGACTGTTAAAATGTGTTGACATTGCCTACAGGTACCACATTTTTGGGTACCTTTTATAGTGACATTTTTGGGTTTAATCTTCCTTTCTAATAATTTTTTCATATTATTTCCGTTCTTATATACACATAGTGGTTTCTCTCCTACCTAAGAAATCAGGTTGGAACTTGAGTAAAGAAGAAGCAGTCATATTATATGAAATGCAAGCTGATGATTCATTTAGAATAATGAAACCTGATAAGGGAGGGGGAGCAGTGCTTTATGAAAAGGTACAATATGTAGGTAAAATGCATGACATATTAACCAATTCTGGTAATTATGAAGCTATTTCATTAAATGAAGTTAATATTGGATACCATAAAGTTGATCTGATGTTGGAAGACCTTCTTTTAGAAGACAGAATTGATGGGGAACTATACAAGTTCCTGAAAGTAGAATATCCAATAATAGGTATTATTATAGGGATACCAAAGGTTCACAAAGACCTTAAGAACCCCCCCTTTAGGCCTATAATATCCGGAAGTAATTCCAAAACTTTCCCTTTCGGAAAAGTAATAGATAAATGGCTTAAGGCTATTTATAAGAATATTCCACAAATAATAATAGATTCATGGGATTTTTTGAAAAGGTTAAAACCAGAAATAGCTCAGAAAGCACAATGGTTGGTTACTATAGATGTAGTAGACCTTTTTTCAAGCATTCCAAAAGAAGAAGGGATGTTAAGGTTTCAGGACAGTATTATGAAGAAAAGTGACATTTCTTGGGAAAGAACTTTATTACTTATGGAGTTCATGGAAATAGTATTATCCCATAATTACATAATGTTTGAAGGGGAGTACTATAGACAAAAGAAAGGTGTAGCGATGGGGGTGGCATGTACCCCCATGTTCGCAAACCTTTTTTTGACAAGTTGGGAAGAAGAATTTATATTGAACTCTGAGTGGTCTTCCTTTTTAGGGTGTTATTTCCGTTTCTTAGACGACATTTTTATCACCTGGAATGGTAACCAATTGGAACTACAAAAATTTAAGACTTATTTGAACACTTGTAGTGAAGTTATAAAATTTACATTTAGCCAAGACCAAACTTCGATACCCTTTTTGGACACTGTGATAACACTAGATGATGGGAGATTTAAATCCAACATTTATAGGAAATTAACATTTAGTAATTCCTATTTGGATTATCAAAGTAGTCACCCTTTTATACAGAAAAGAAATATAGTTAAGGGCCAATGTATTAGAGCGGCCAGGAAGACATCATTAAGGAAGGATTTAGTGAATGAATTAAAGAAGATAGGTGACTTCTTTCTAGATAGGGGGTACCCTAATGAGCTGGTGAATAATGCAAGGAATTATGTGTTAAGTGAATGGGGAAAAAAATACAAGCCTTTATTAGGAAATGACGACCTACAAGTAAATCAAATCAGTCAAATGGTGGAAACAGATGAGATTTTAGATACAAGGAATATAGGAGAAGAATACAGTAGAGCTTGTATATTAAAAATAGAGTAAACATAGTGGAGAAATCAAGAAAATATTAGACAAGCACTGGAACATTACCAAAATAGATGGAGAGATTTCAAAATTGGTAGGAGAGAAACCACTATGTGTATATAAGAACGGAAATAATATGAAAAAATTATTAGAAAGGAAGATTAAACCCAAAAATGTCACTATAAAAGGTACCCAAAAATGTGGTACCTGTAGGCAATGTCAACACATTTTAACAGTCCCCCACATAGTATTAAATGACATCAACAAAACCAAAGTATGGTTTCAAAAAGGCAACTGTAGATCCAGGCAACTGGTGAACCTAGCTAAGTGTACAAAATGTCCAGTATTTTATGTAGGGATGACTACCAGATGTTTGAGAAACAGAATTTATGAACATCTGTATAGTATAAAAAAGAAGGATGACAAGAATGCATTGTGGAGACATTTATGTGAAAATAAAGGATGTTCTGAATTTCAGTTTGGAATACTAGAATTGGTTAAAGTCAACCCTAGGGGAGGAAACATTAAGAAAATAGTGGGGGGAAAAAAATTATTTGGCAGATTAAATTAAATGCCTCTGTTCCCCCTGGAATTAATGAATATCTGTCAATCAAACCTGTTTTGGAAGCTAGTATATGAATGTAGTAAAAAAGTTTCTATACAAGTTTTCATTTTATCTTATTACAAGATTTCATTACAAGTTTTATTACAAGTTTTAAATAAAAATTTTTTAAAAATGTATTTAAATTCATACTTTCCCTGTCATTATATGTATTTTTAATGTATTAAAAGGATAAGTTATAGGATGGAAAGGAATATATATTAAGCAACGTAGTGTAATTTATTAAGGAAAGCACTAGCACTTTAAGGCAATAATGGAAATTATCATGTGACTATGTAAGAAAGTATATATGAATTGTTTTAACCACTTAGCATTGTTCTGAAGAAGTCTGAATCGATGAAAGCGCTTAACCGAATGGTTTTTAATTGCATTTAATAATAAAAAAGGTTAAAAAAGAAGTCTGAGATTGATAAGTATATTGTTGGAGTGTTGGTGCATTTATCTACGAGAAGAAACAGAGTGAATTCGTTGTTTTTCCCTCTGAGGTATTGTTTGAGCAAAGGATTAGAAAAAATTGGGGGATCCATGTTGTAATGTGTTGTAATGAGCAGAGATAGCTGAGGCGTGGATCTTGATGGATGAAAAAGAGCATCTCAGTTAAGTATTGCAGTATCTGAGGAATGTTTGGGACAAGAGGGTCAAGGCTGTGCGCTTGGTTCCAGGCACAGAATCTCTTCCATTTATCCGAGTATGCTTTCCTGGTGCTAGGCCTTCTGGCCTCCAGAATGACATCCATAACAGCTTTGGAGAAAGGCATTGCTTGCTTGACTAGGGAATTTTCCATGCAGCTAGGTTTAAGGTCTTTAGCTGGCTGTGAAGTATCTGATTGTTGTACTGTGTCAGCAACTGTGGGATTTGAGGTAAAATCCAGGGTGGTTCTTGTGCTAAGTTCTTTAAGATTGGAAGGATAGAGATGCTTCCTGCACAGAGGAAACAGTCAAAACTGAAGGCATTTGCAGCTTACTGATTTTCTAACCACCACACATGGGGGGAATTGGGGGGTATGAAGAAAGTACCGTTTTGGCCTACTACCATGCAAATGTAGATGTTCGGGAGTGTTGACACTGCTGCAGTCATTACACTTGGGTTATCCTGCGGAAGTCAGGCGGTCCACCACTGCGATCAACCAGAGTTCCAAAGTCTTGGTCGGTAGCCGGGTGCACATGCTGTGCCTCCTCCCTGGCGTCAGTGTGACAGGGGTATACAAAGAAGATGCATCCAAGCGCCATTTTCTTCAGTTTCTTGCCCCAGATGTCAAAAGGTGCCCACAAATAGGTAGGCAATTCAAATTAACACAGTAAACAATACAAAGAAAAAGCAAGCAACCATGTTTTAGTTACCAGCAAATACTCCCCATAGGTAATAAGGGTAGATGCCTAGGTAGAGTACCAGGGAGTAACAGGGAAAGGAGGGTAACCTGGACTGCAGCAGTGTCAACACTTGAACACCTACATTTATGGAGGTACAAAACTGTACTATGTTCATCGTGTTACACTGCTGCAGTCATTACACTTGGGTGGAATCCCAAAGCTGAGGTAGGTAGGCTGAATCTATAAGGCATTAGGTGTGGCTATACGGCCCTGCAGTAAAGCAGTGGGGCCAGCTCTGGATTTGGATATAAAGGCAAATGGTAATGTTTGGTGAAGGTATGCACAGAACTCCATGTTGCTGCTTCCAAAATATCCTTGGTAGGTACTCCTCTGAGGTAGGCAATTGAAGTGGCTGTTGACCTGGTGGAGTGAGATCTAATGCTGCTAGGTACAGGTTTCCCATGGTGGGTATAGCAGAAACGTATACAATGTCCTATCCATTTTGAAATAGTCTGCTTTGAAATGGCTTTTCCCTGTGCTCCTGCAGCGTATGCTACCAATAATTGCTCAGATCTTCTGAAAGCTTTGGTTTTGTCCAAGTAGAAGCGTAACTGTCTGTGAATGTCCAAAGAATGTAGAAGTCTCTCCCCTTTCTTCTGTGGTTTTGGATAAAAAGTTGGCAAGTGAACAGTTTGGTTTAGAGCCACACTTTATACCACCTTTGGCATAAACGTAGGGTTAGTTCTTAAAGACACCCTGTCCTGGTGGAAGATGAGGAAAGGTTCCACTGCCATTAGTGCCTGTAATTCTGAAACTCTTCGTGCTGATGTTATTGCCAGTAACAGAGCAGTTTTCCAAGAGATGTATTTTAATTCTGCTGTGTTAGCTGGCTCAAAAGAAGGTAGAGTTAATTTTTCCAAAACAAAGTTGAGGTCCCAAGTTGGTGTATGTGCTCTATGGGGCAGTCTTATGTTTTTAGCCCCTCTGAGGTATTGTTTGAGCAAAGGATTAGAAAAAATTGGTGGATCCGTGTTGTAATGTGTTGTAATGAGCAGAGATAGCTGAGGCGTGGATCTTGATGGATGAAAAAGAGCATCTCAGTTAAGTATTGCAGTATCTGAGGAATGTTTGGGACAAGAGGGTCAAGGCTGTGCGCTTGGTTCCAGGCACAGAATCTCTTCCATTTATCCGAGTATGCTTTCCTGGTGCTAGGCCTTCTGGCCTCCAGAATGACATCCATAACAGCTTTGGAGAAAGGCATTGCTTGCTTGACTAGGGAATTTTCCATGCAGCTAGGTTTAAGGTCTTTAGCTGGCTGTGAAGTATCTGATTGTTGTACTGTGTCAGCAACTGTGGGATTTGAGGTAAAATCCAGGGTGGTTCTTGTGCTAAGTTCTTTAAGATTGGGTACCAGTGCTGGCGTGGCCAGTCTGGTGCAATCAGTATCATTTTTGGCTCTTCCTGCCTGGCTTTTATGAGTACCTTTAGAAGGAGAGGTAAGAGGGAAAGTGTAAACTTGTAGTTTTTTCCAGCTGAATGAGAGGGCATCCACTTTCCATGCTTGTGGATGGTAGTTCCTTGTGCAGAATTTCTGTAATTGGCAGTTCTTTGGGGAAGCAAACAGATCTATGTCCGGGCTCCACCATTTTTGTGTTATCATTCTGAATATTTGTGGATTCAGTTCCCATTCATGTGGGTCCATAATGTTTCTGCTTAGGTCATCTGCCAGTGTGTTTTTCTCTCCTGGCAGGAATTGTGCTTGCAGATGAACTTGGCAGTTTAGAGCTGTGTTCCACAAGGTCATAGCTTGTCTGCAGAGGGGGTAGGAGTGTGTGCCCCCTTGCTTGTTTATGTACCACATAACTGTGGTGTTGTCTGTCTTTAGTAGTAATTGTCCTGGATGCAGTAGGTGCTTGAAAGCTATAATAGCATTTTGTACAGCTAGCATCTCTTTTTGATTGATGTGGAGATGTCTTTGCTCTGTGGGCCACTCGCCCTGGATACATTTTCCTGCCATGTGTGCTCACCAGGCGTAATCCGATGCATCTGTTGTCAGTGTCTGCCTGGCTGTGGGTTGAGTGAAAGGCTGTCCCTTGTTGAGGTGACAAGCTTGTGCCTACCATCGAAACTCCTGTTGTAGGCAAGGAATTAGTGGTATAACTGTTTCCAAACTTTGACAGTGTTGAGACCATACGCTCTTTAGGTACCATTGTAGTTTCCTCATATGCAGTCTGGCATATGGAATTAGTAGTATGCAAGATGCCATGTAGCCCAAGGCCTGCAGAATTTTTCTTGCAGGGAGTTGGGTCTTTGTTGCCATTAATTGAAAATATTGAATCAGTTGTCCTTGCTTGTCTGGCGTGAGATAAGCCATCTGGGCTGTTGTGTTCAAGCTGGCACCCAGGATTATTATCTGTTGTGAGGGCACTAGTTTTGATTTCTTTTCGTTTACTGTGTACCCCAGGCAACTTAATAACTTTTCTACGTACGCCAGATGCTTTAGTAGAATGTCCTTGCTCTCTGCTTGAATCAGGCAGTCGTCCAGGTATGGATAAATTTGAATTCCTTTTTGCCTGCAAAATGCAATTACTGGTGCCAGGCACTTTGTGAAGACCCTGGGCGCAGTAGATAAGTCAAAGGGCAGTGCAGAGAATCGATAGTGCATTGAACCAGCTAGAAATCTGAGTATCTTCTGCAGTTTTGTCTGATAGGGACATGCAGGCATGCCTCTTTGAGGTCCACAGTCACGAGCCAAGCTTTCTTGTCCAGCATGGGAAGAAGCTGCTGTAGTGTCAACATCTTGAATTTCAGAACATCCGGGTAAGTGTTTAGTGTAGAAAGGTCCAGAATGGGTCCTCCAGGCTTTGTCCTTTCTGGGAACCAGAAAGAGTCTTGAGTAAAATCCTTGTTCCTGTGGTGGTACCTTTTGAATAGCTCTCATGTCCATGAGTGCTGTAATTTGTTTTTGAGCCTCTGCCCATTGATTTGGTGGCAGATTTGGCATTCCTTTTAGCCTTGGCAGGGTGTGAAAATGGAACCTGTAACCTTGAGATACAATGTTGAGAACCAATTTGTCTTTGGTGATGCAATGCCAGTTGTGATAGAAAAATGCCAGTTTTCCTCCTAAGGGGGCTGCCAAGAGAGAACTGTTTGGCAGCTGTAGTGGAAGGTCATTGAGTCTGTTTTTTATAAGGTTTGAGGCCTGCCTTCCCCTTCTTTCTGGCCTGGTGTGCCCCACTGTCGAGGCCTGTAAGGGGCTTGTGTCTGACCTCTACCTCGTGGACGTCTGTACCAGCCCCTTTGAGGTCTATATGTGACTGGAAAGGACCAATTCTTTGTTGGCCAATTTCTGCTAAAACGAGGAGGCTGAACCTGTAAGAAATCTTTTACCATTTGCATAGATTTTGCCTTATCCTCCATATTCTTTAATACCTCCTCTGCCTTAACTCCAAACAGCACATCCTGCTGCAAAGGTGCATCCAATAATTTGACCTTAACATGATCTGGTAGCATTATGTTCTTTTTAACCAAGCATGCCTTCTAATGACAGAGCCTGTAACTGCTGCTCTACAGGAGGCCTCTAAGGAATCAAACCCACATTGCAAAGTATGTTTTCCCACTTGTTCAGCTGCATGCAATAAATCCTGCATTTCTTTTAAGTTAGGAGGATCTGAATCTGGAAGCATCTTTTGTTTCAACTGAGACATCAAAAATTGCTGATATTTTAGCATGTGAAACTGGCAATTCAAGGCTCTCATTGCTAAAGTTGCCGATGACATCCCAAACGGGGCATTGTACTCAATTATGGGCCTAATCAGTGATGAGTAAAGGGGCACAATGACCTCTCTAGATCTAGATGTGAACCCTTTCGTGATTAGGTGGGCTATACAGAAGGTTTTTCTAACCACTTTGGCAATGTGATTGTCAAAGGTGAGGTTACTATCTACTTGTGTCCCCAGGTCTCTAATTACCTCTTCCGTACTTAGTGGATTCCCTCCTATGTTGTAGTTTGTGGGCACTTTGTTTTTCCCAAAGGGGATGACTATGCACTTTTTGGCATTTAGCTTGGGGCCATGGTTCTGACACCAGGTATCCGTCTCCGTAAGGCCCTTCTGGAGGATGCTTGAGTCAGCCGGTGAGTCGATTATGGCTCCCAGTTTGCAGTCATCTGCGAACTTGGTAAGCCATAGTCCTCCTATGTTTGCCTGTACCTCAGAGAAGTATATACCGAACAAGAGGTGTCCCAGGACTGAGCCCTGTGGGACGCCACTTGTAACTGGTTTAGAGTCGGACATGGCACCCGCGACTATGACCATGTGAGTTCTATCCTTGAGCCAGTTTGCGACCCATCTAGTGACATATGGGTTAATATTTAGGCTGGTAAGCTTATTTATGATACCAGAGTGGGGTATTGTATCGAAGGCCTTTGCTGGGTCCAGGAAGGCTGTGTGGACCACCTTTCCCTCATCTATGGCTTTGGTTACTATCTCGAAGAAGTCAACCAGGTTTAAGAGACAAGATCTGCCTTTAACAAAGCCAAATTGGGTAGGGCCCAGTGTTTGGAGGTTCCCAATGTCTTTGTTTATGAGATCCATAATGATGCGCTCCATAGCTTTGCAGACCAGGCTGGTCACGCTTATAGGGCGATAGTTCCCTGGATCCGTTGTGGTGCCACCTTTGTGGAGCGGGATCACTGTTGCTGTACGCCATTCTTTGGGTACATAACCTGTGGTTAGGCTGAGTTGGAAAAGTGAATTTATGTGTGGGTTTAGTTCATTTTGGAGTTTATGTAATACACAGCCCGAAATGCCATCCGGTCCCATTGATGCCGTGTTTTTTACTTTGGCGAGAGCTGCTTTCACCTGTGTGTCTGTGATGTCCGGGGGATTGCATTCTTCTGGGATAGACACAGGCTCTTTTGGTTGGGAAGGGGGGGTAAAGTTTGCACTGAACCTGTCCGCCAGGATGTTGGCTATGTCTGTGGGTTCAGTGAATGTTGTGCCATTTTGCACCAGCTCAGAGCATATCTGACAGTTGCCTCCCAGATTCTTGATGTAGCTAAAGAATGCCTTGTGTTTGTCCTTAGAGTCTTTGGCAATTCTCTTTTCAAAGCTGGCTTTAGATGATTTTATGAGGGATTGAAGTTTCTTACTAGTACTTATCAGGGATGCCCTCGCTTTTTGGGATTTTGCCCCCTCATGCAATAGTTTTCTCCTTCTGTTGTATAGCTTATTTATGGCAGGGGTCCACCAGACTGGTCTCCTGTTTTTAGAGGCGTGAGTCTTGGTTTTACTTGGGATGGCACTATCCATGCATTTCTGCAGGTGCTCATAGAGTGCAGTTGTAAAGGATTCTGCGGTTTGGATCGCATTTTCCATGTGCTCTGGGGCTTTGAAGCTTTTCACCTCGGTCTTGAGGAGTGTGAAGTTTGCTTTTGAGAAATTTTTCACAGTGGTTATCTTGGCCAGGGGTGGGGTCAGGATGTGGATGTCCAATGTGATTAGTTTATGGTCTGATCTTACCAACGATGGGTTTACCTCAGGTATAGAGCATTTGGCCCCCATGTTGGTGATGCCCAAGTCCAATATGTTGTCCCCTCTAGTGGGTGTGTTGACCAGTTGTTCCAGGGCATTTGAGTTTATAAACTCAAGGAAAGTACAGTTTTGTACCTACCATAAATGTAGATGTCCGAACTGGATAGCATCTGCAGTCATAACAAGTGGGTTGTCCTGTCGTCAGGCAGCCCTACAGTCGGCCGGATTCCAAAGTCCGGGTCCGGCTTCGGCTGATGTCGCACTCCACCCGACGTCATCTCTGTTGGTCTTCGGGTATAAAAGCATCAGCCGACGCCATTTTCCTCAGTGTTTCTTGCCCCAGATGCCAGTAGCCCTCTTGCAGGCTAAAATTTGGATAGATGCCAATGTTTCCAAATAGATAGAGGTAAACACAACAATAAGCATATATGTACATATATACAAACAAATACACCATAAAAGACTCCCCCCAACAGCTAGCTATTAGGAGGGTAAACACCCTAGGAGTACCACAGAGGGGAAGGAGGGAGGGTAATCCTGACTGCAGATGCTATCCAGTTCGACATCTACATTTATGGTAGGTACAAAACTGTACTATGTCCCTCATGGATGCATCTGCAGTCATAACGAATGGGTAGAATACCATAGCCAACTAGGGGAGGAGGATAAAAGTAGATTATGGTGTGTTTAGGATCCCTTGCAGTACAGCAGTGGCAAATCCTGCTCGGGATCTGGAATATAGAGGCAAATTATAATGCTTGGCAAATGTATGCACGGAGGTCCAAGTAGCAGCCTCAATAATGTCTTTGGTTGCCACTCCTGCATTAAGAAGGCTGTGGTAGTGGCTGTTGCCCTTGTAGAATGAGGTCTTATGTTCTGTGGAATTGGTTTTCCATGGAAGGAGTAACAGTATCGTATGCAATTTCCTATCCATTTGGAGATTGTCTGTTTGGAAATAGCTTTTCCTTCCCTTCCTGTTGCATAGGCTACAAAAAGTTGGTCAGTCTTTCTGCTATGTTTTGTTGTGTCCAAGTAGTAAGCGTAGCTGTCTATGTACATCCAAGGTATGCAGTATTCTTTCCCCTCTGTTTTGTGGGTTGGGAAAGAAGGTAGGAAGGTGGATTGCCTGGTTTAAAGACAGTCTGGATACCACCTTGGGCATAAATGTAGGATTAGTCCACATGGACACTCTATCTTGGTGGAAGATTAGGAAGGGTTGTACTGCCATTAAGGCCTGTAGTTCTGAAACCCTCCTTGCTGAAGTAATTGCCAGTAGGAAAGCAGTTTTCCATGACAGGTGTTGTAGGTCTGCTGTTGCTGCTGGTTCAAAGGGTGATAGTGTCAACTTTTCTAGCACAAAGTTTAAATCCCAAGCTGGTAATGGTGGTTTCCTTGGAGGTTTTACATTCTTGATTCCTCTGAGGAACTGCCTGAGCAAAGGGTGCTTGAAAAACAGGTGGATCAAAGCTGTATTCTGCTGAAATAGCTGATGCATGTATCTTGATGGAGGAGTAGGACAGGCCTGAATGAAGAAGTTCGGCCAGATACTCCAGAATGTTAGGCATATCTATGTTTGACACATCTTTTCCTCTTCCATTACTCCAAATGACAAACCTTTTCCATTTTCCAGCATAGTTCCTTCTTGTTGAAGGTCTGCGTGCTTCAAGAATAATGTCTTTAACTCTTTGGGAAAGTTCTGGATTAGCTGCTGCTATGTGATGTTCCATGCAGTCAGTTGCAGCGTTTTTAGGTTTGGTTGTATGATGCTGTAGTTGTTCTGAGTTAACATCAAAGGCATCAGGGTATTGGCCACATATAGTTCCGAGACATGCTCTTCAGTAGTGGGTACCAGTGTTGTCTTGGCCAGATTGGGACTATCAGGATTATCCTTGGACGTTCTTCCTTGACTTTTAGTAGTACCTTGTGTATCAAAGGAAGAGGTGGAAATGCATATGCTGTTAGGCCTTTCCAGTTGAAGGAGAGTGAGTCCACTTTCCATGCTAGTGGGTGGAATGTCCTTGTGCAGAATTTTTGAGCTGGTGATTGAGAGGTGATGCGAATAGGTCTATCTGTGGCATTCCCCATTTCTTTGAGATGGTCTTGAAGATGTCCGGTGCAGCTTCCATTCGTGGGCATCCGAAGTGGTTCTGCTTAATATGTCTGCTAGAGTATTGTCTTTCCCCGGTACAAATATTGCCTGTAACTGAATGTTGTAGCTGAGTGCCAGGGTCCACAGCTCCAAGGTCATTCTGCATAGGGGTATGAATGAGTGCCTCCCTGTTTGTTGATGTACCACATGACTGTGGTGTTGTCTGTCCTTATCATCAACTGGCCCTCTTTGAGAAATGGTTTGAACTTTTGGATTGCCAGTTTTACTGCCAGCATTTCTTTTAGATTGATGTGCAGGTGAAGTTGATCCTGTGTCCACAATCCTTGCACGCATTTGTCCAGCATGTGGGCCCCATCCTAGGTCTGAAGCGTCTGTTGTGATGGTCTGGCTTGGTTGACATCTGCGAAAGGGTAGGCCTGGGTTTGACTGGCATGCCTGAGCCCACCATAGGAACTCCTGTTTTAAGCATGGAATTAGTGGAATTTCTGTTTCTAGACTGTGTCTGTGTTGGGACCATAAATTCTTTAGGTACCACTGTAGTTTCCTCATATGTAGTCTGGCAAATGGGACCAAGATTATGCATGATGCCATGAAGCCCAAGGCCTGCAGAACTTTTCTTGCTGTTAACTTGTTCAGTTTTGTTAGTGCCAAGAAGTAAAGAGGAAGTTCTTTTGTTTTTCTGCAGTCAGGAATGCCATTTGTTGTACTGTGTCCAATTCCGCGCCCAAGAATGTCCTTGTTTGGGATGGTATCAGCCTTGACTTTTGTAAATTGACTGTGTATCCCAGTCCTTGTAGCAAGTAAATGACCCTTTGTAAATCTGTTGTCAGCTTGCTTTTGTTGTCCCTTGTAGCAGGCAGTCGTCCAGGTATGGGTAAATTTGAATTCCCTGTAGTCTGCAATGGGCGATTACTGATGCCAGGCATTTTGTGAATACTCTGGGCAGTAGATAAGCCAAAGGGCAATGCTGAGAATTGATAGTGCTCTGATCCTGCAAGAAATCTGAGGTATCTTCTGCAGATTGGTCGAATGGGGACGTGCAGGTATGCCTCCTTGAGATCTAGAGTTACCAGCCAAGACTCCTTGCCCAGCATGGGAAGAAGTTGCTGTAGGGTCAGCATTTTGAATTTTGGGACAATGATGTATGTATTTAAGGTGGACAGGTGAGAATTGGTCTCCAACTTTTTTCCTTTCTTGGAACTAGGAATAGTCTGGAGTAGAACCCTTTCCTTGTTCTGCTGTTGGCACTCTTTCCACAGCTCTCATGTTTGCTAACTCCATTATCTGGCGTAGAGCCTCTCTTTTTTGATTTGGAGGTAGATTTGGCATTCCTCTTTCGACTGGTAAAGTGTGGAAGTGAAACCGGTAACCTTGATCTATGGTTTGTAAAATCCACTTGTCTTTTGTTATGTAGTGCCAGTTCTTTGAAAATAAGGTTAACTTTCCGCCTAGAGGAGCTGCCATTTGTTCCCTGGTAGGCGGTTAGGATTAAGTCACTGTGGTTGTGCTGATGTAGTTGCAGTGGCTGTGTCTGTGCCTCTGTTGTTACCTTGCCACTGTCGTCCTCTGTAGGCACCTCCTCTGGATTGGTTTCTGCCTCTGGAGCGTCTATTCCTGCCCCTTTGAAATTTTGTGGAGTCAGGAAAGGACCAATTTTTGGCAGGCCAGTTCCTGCTAAACCTTGGGGGTTGAACCTGCAAAAAATCTTTAACAGTTTGAACAGATTTTGCCTTTTCTTCCATTTTCTTCATAACCTGCTGGGCAGGTGTACCAAACAAACTTGTCTTGTCCATAGGGCATCTAGCAACTTAGCTTTAACATGATCCGGTAAAGCTTGTTCCTTTAGCCATGCATGCCTTCTTGTCACTGTGCCTGTCATCGCTGATCTAAATGAAACCTCAGTGCATCATAGCCACATTTTAAGGAATGGTTGCTAACCTGTTGTATGTTATTTACCATCTCTAATACATATTTCTTATCAAGAGATTCATCAGTGGTTAGTTTTTAGTTAACTGATCAAGCATAAACTCTTGGTATTGTATCATGTGAAACTGACAGTTTAAAGCTCTAGCTGAGAGAGTAGCTGAAGTGTAGACCTTTTTACCCCATCTGTCTAGTGACCTTGCTTCCCTTTCAGAAGGAATAGGGTTTTTAGCTGTGGTCGACTACTGCCTTGGGACCCTGGGATATAGTTTCTGGGTCTGCAAGTGGGGCCTTGTAAAGGTGGTGATGAGTATCTGGCACCCTGTAAAATCTGTCTGGTTTGGCAGGGGCTGGGGTAAAGAATCTGGAGCGGAGCAAACATCATTGAAAGCATCATCCACCACAGGGAGAACAGGAGGTATAGCTAAGGGCCTGTGCTGTGGGAGGTGCAGAAAGGTCCTAAGTCTTTTCTGGAGTCTGAAAAATCCTGTTGCTGCCATTGGAACTGTTCTCGCATGGCATGCAAGGTTTCCCCAAAGGAGAATTCTTCTGGTGGGAAGCAGCTGGAATGGATTCTTCAGCATCAGAATCTTCAAAATTGGAGAAGGGAGCCTCAGGCTGGTCAGTTATGTCTGATTCATCAGCAGAATCATCAGAAGACACTGGCTCAGGGGGCTCTGCCCTAGGTCTCTTCTCTGGGGGCTGAGAGGCCCTGTCTGGGTGAGATAGAGATCCTCTAATTAAAGAAATTAAATCTTCTGCCAAAGAAAGCATTTGAGAACTAGAAGAGGCCTGGATGTGGGGGTTTAACAGGCACTGTTTTAGTAGTCTTGGCTGCTTTAGCCCTGGCGAAGGCCTTAATGGACATGGCAGCTGGAGGCCTAGCAGCACCACGTGCTGGGGTAGAGACATCCAAGGGGATGGTGTCTGATAAGTCAACCACCGTAGTGGGTAAAATTTCTGAGGTCGATTCAAGAGTTGTAGCAGGGGCCTCAGTTGTAAGAATAGGTTCAGCTGTACTTTGAGCAGTTTTCTCGGTTTGGCGAAACCGAGACACTCATGATTTGCTTTACCGTGGTTTCGGCGAAACCGCGGACCGCGAGTGTCGGTCTTTATCTTTGCGTTTTTGGGTAGTCGGAGGATCCGGCGGCATAATGTCGCAAAATCAGAACCGAAAAACTGTTCTGCAAACTCCGACCGGCGCCTAGCGTTCGTCGGTTGAAAGAAGGCACAGGCCGAACAGGCTGCTACGTCGTGGGCTGGGCCTAAACAAGGCAGACAGTAAGAGTGGAAATCCTTATGAGGTATTTGTTTCCCACAGGTTAAACAATTGTTAACTTTTCTGACATCGGCTGAGGCAAGAAAGAGTCCCCAACGGGTACTTAGCTTTAGAAGTCTTCGAAGTAGTATTCGGTAGAAGTAATCTCTGGATCCGACCGACCGGCACTTGCGAACAGCTTCTGCTTCGGGCACCACGCGGCAAGAAAGACTGGGGAAAATGGCGTCGGCTGATGCTTTTATACCCGAAGACCAACAGAGATGACGTCGGGTGGAGTGCGACATCAGCCGAAGCCGGACCCGGACTTTGGAATCCGGCCGACTGTAGGGCTGCCTGACGACAGGACAACCCACTTGTTATGACTGCAGATGCATCCATGAAGGACATCCGTTGAGAAAAGGAGCTGGGGCTTGAGTAGTTTTCCCAGTCAATGTTTGGGTAGTTGAAGTCCCCCAATATCATGGTGTTTGGTTGGACCTTCATATTTTCCAATGTTCTCAGGAATGCTGAGTGGGGGTCCTGAGTCAGGGTAGGTGATCTATAGCAAGCTATAAACTGAAAAGTGGTTTTACCTACTGTTAGTTGCACCTGGATGGTTTCCACCGTCTCATGCAGTGCCACTAACCTAGAGGTGTGGGTATCCTTGATAAAGGACACTCCCCCGCCTTTAGTATTTTGGTCCGAGTTCTGGGGCCGAAAAGAGTGGTATGAGTTGTATCCTGATAATGCTGGGGTGCTCTCTGGAGCCTTGAACCAGGTTTCTCTTACTGCACAGATATCGATTTTCTCCATGCTGAGGAGTGCCTCGAGTGCGTGCATCTTTAGGCTTAGACTTCTGACGTTGAGTAGCATTACCCTTAGTTTTTTTGTTTCTGGTATTGTCTATGGAGGTGGTTTTGTCTTCTGAGCCTAGCCTAAAAAAGGCACTATGGGAGCGGCAAGAGCCCTTGCCAGTATTCGAAAACCCAAGGGTGACAGGTGCAAGCAGTCACTGGCGAAGTAGTGTGGCTTGTCGAGCATGTCATCCCAGGCTGACAGACACTGTATCCCCTTTGAATGACACCAATAGTCTAGCCAATTGTTAAAATTGATCATTTTGGACACGCGTTTAAGGCCTAGGATCCTCTTTGTGAGGTACTTTTGCAGCCTCTCCACTTGTTGCAGGTGTCTAGTGAGGTACATGCCAAATGGGACACTGTACTCGATGATTGGCTTAATGAGGGAAGAGTAGATGGAGACAATGACTTCTTTCTTCCTGGATGCAAAACCCTTAGTAATGAGATGTACCACATAGAAGGACTTTCTGACCACAGTGGCAATGTGGTGGTCAAAAGGGAGGTTGCTGTCAACCTGTATTCTCAGATCTCTTATAACGCCTTCTGTATTCAGTGGACTACCATTGATGCGATAATTCATGGGAACTGGTTTTCTCCCAAAGGGGATGACAACACATTTTGGCATTGAGCTTAAGGCCATGGTTCTGACACCAGTCGTTGGTCTCAGTCAGGCCTTTCTGTAGGATGTCAACATCACTTGGGGAGTTAATAATGGTTCCCAACTTGCAATAGTCTGTGAACTTTGCCAGCCACAGTCCCTTCGTGTTGACCTGGACGTCTGAGAAGTAGACACCAAAAAGGAGAGGACCCAGGACCGATCCCTGTGGGACTCCACTCGTGACTGGTCGGCAGTCTGACTTTGGGTTCTATCTGTGAATCAGTTTGCAACCCACCTAGTGATATAAGGGTTGATGCCTAACTTAGTGAGTTTTACTATGATTCCTGAGTGGGGAAATGGTATCAAAGGCCTTGGCCAGATCAAGGTATGCTGTATGAAACACCTTGCCTTCATCCACAGCTCTGGTGACTGACTCAAAGAAGTTGTCCAAGTTGAGCAGGCATGATCTACCCTTCACAAAACCAAACTGTGTGGGATCCAGAGTATGGAGATTCCCTATATCCTTGTTTATTAGGTCCATGATGATGCGCTCCATATCTTTGTATATGTGAGGTGCCAGTTCACTCTGTAGTTCATGTAGAACACAGCCAGGGATATTGCCAGGTCCCACTGAAGCTGTATGCGTGGGCCTTGGACAGTGCTGTTTTAATCTGTGCAGCAGTAATACTGGGTGCCTGGCAATTTACTGGTATTGTGATTGGTCCTTGTGGGGGGGGGGGGGTAAAGTTGGCACTGAATCTGTCGGCCAGTATATTGGCAATATATGTTGGCTTGGTATAGGAAAGTACAGTTGTGTACACTTACCATAAATGTAGATGCTCAAGTGTATTCACTGTTGCAGTCATTACATTTGGGTAATCCTGCTGGCAGGTTGCCCTCAGTCGGCCTGAATTCCAAAGTCCTGGGTCCTGCGTCGGCTGCTGTCTCCCCTTCCCTGATGTCAGGTTGTCAGGGTTATAAAAGATGCGGCCAACGCCATTTACTTTAGTTTTTCTTGCCCCAGATGTCAGGTGCCCCCTTAAAAGGGTAGTCAAAATTTATATATATATATATATATATATATATATATATATATATATATATATATACACACATGCACCAATATAAACTTTACCTTCATCTACAAGCAAATACACCACATAGGTTGTTAAATTAGAGAAGGAAAGATAGGTTCCATCAGAAGAAAAAGGGGGGCGGCGGGTGGGTAACCTGGACTGCAACAGTGAATACACTCGAACATCTATATTTATGGTAAGTGTACACAACTGTACTATGTCCTTCGTGTTTCACTGTTGCAGTCATTACATTTGGGTAGAATCCCAAAGCTATGGATGGGAGGCTGGAGCTAAACAGCATTAAGAGTGGCTATGAGGCCCTGCAGAACTGCAGTGGCAAAGCCTGCCCTGGATTTAGAGTAGAGTGGTAGATAACAGTGCTTTGTAAAGGTGTGCACTGAACTCCAAGTAGCAGCCTCTAAAATGTCCTTGGTTGGTACTCCCCCGAGAAAGGCTGCTGAAGTGGCTGCAGCTCTGGTTGAATGTGGCCTAGTGCCCTTGGGCACTGGCTTGCCATGGTGTAAGTAGCAGAAACGAATGCAGTGGCCTATCCACTTTGAAACAGTCTGCTTTGAGATAGCCTTTCCTTGTGATCCTGCAGCATATGCCATTAGTAATTGCTCTGTCTTTCTGAAAACTTTGGTTTTGTCCAAGTAGAATCTAAGCTGTCTGTGTACGTCCAAAGAATGCAGAATTCTCTCCCCCTTGTTCTGTGGATTTGGATAAAAGGTTGGCAGATGAATAGTTTGGTTAAGAGCCACACTGGACACCACCTTAGGCATAAATGTTGGGTTTGTCCTCAGAGTGACCCTGTCTGGATAAAAAATGATAAAAGGTTCCACAGCCATGAGTGCCTGTAGCTCTGAAACTTATCTTGCAGAAGTTACTGCTAGGAGCAGAGTTGTTTTCCAAGATAAAAACTTTATATCAGCAGTAGCAGCTGGCTCAAAAGGAGGCAGGGTGAGTTCTTCCAAGACATAGTTGAGGTCCCATGCCGGCATTGATGATCTCCTTGGAGGCCTTAAAAGTTTTGCCTCCTCTGAGGTACTGTTTTAATAAGGGATGAGAAAAGATTGGTGGCTCTGTATTGTAATGAGCTGAAATGGCAGAGGCATGAATTTTAATTGATAAAAAAGATAGGCCTTTGTCCAGCATCTCAGTTAAGTATTGCAAAATCTGAGAAATATTTGGCACAGATGTATCAGTCCCTTGTGCCTGGTTCCAAGCACAGAATCTCTTCCATTTTCCAGCGTAAGATTTTCTAGTAGTAGGCCTTCTGGCTTCCAAAATGACATTCATCACAACTTTACTGAGAGGTGTGTTTTGTACGACTACATTATCCGCCATGTTGCCAGATTTAAAGTCCCGAGTTGGCTGTGCAGGATCCGACTGTTTTGCTGGGACAGTAGAAGAGGTATTTGAGGTAAGGTCCAAGCTGGGCATTGAGACAAGTTCCTTAGTATTGGACCCCAGTACTGGCGGGGCCAGTCTGGGGCAATTAGTATCATCTTGGCTTCTCCTGTCTGACCTTTAGGAGTACGTTGGGTAGGAGAGGCAGTGGGGGGAAAGGCATACACTCAGGGGTTTTTCCAGCTGAAAGATAGGGCGTCCACTTTCCATGCTTGTCTGTGATAAATCTTTGTGCAGAATCTTTAGTTGGTAGTTGTGAGGGAAGGTAAATAGATCGATGTCCGGGCATCCCCATTTCCTTGTTATCATGCTGAAGACTTATGGATTCAGCTGCCACTCGTGAAGATTCGTGAGATTTCTGCTTACTTCGTCTGCCAGAGTATTTTTCCTTCCTGGCAAGAATTGTGCCTACAGATGTACTTGGTAAGTCAATGCTGTGTCCCACAAAGTTATGGCTAGTCTGTAAAGGGGGTAAGAATGTGTGCCCCCCTGCTTGTTTATATACCACATGACCCTGGTGTTTTCTGTCTTTATCAGTAGTTGTCCTGGATGAAGTAGATCCTTGAAGGCTGTCAGGGCATTTTGAACAGCTAGCATCTCTTTTTGATTGCTATGTAGATGCATTTGGTTTGAGGCCATTGTGCCCTGAATGTATCTTCCTGCCATGTTTGTCCCCCCAGGCATAATCTGATGCATCCGTTGTTAGTGTCTGCCTGGCTGGGGGTAATGTGAATGGCTGTCCCTTGTTTTGGTGACAAGCCTTTGCCCACCATCGAAACTAGTGTTGCAGGCAGGGAATGAGAGTAATCATAGTTTCCAGGCTGTGGCAATGTTGAGTCCAAACACTTTTTAGGTACCATTGTAGTTTCCTCATATGCAGTCTTGCATATGGAATTAGTAGGATGCAGGATGCCATGAAGCCCAAAGCCTGCAGAATTTTTCTTGCAGATAACTGGGCCTTTGTTGCCAACATTTTGAAATAGGTCGCCAGTTGCCTTTGTTCGTCTGGCATGAGATAAGCCATCTGGGCAGTTGTATTTAAGCTTGCACCCAGGAATATTATCTCTTGAGAGGGTACTAGTTTTGATTTTTTTCATTGACTGTGTACCCTAGACATGTTAGAAGTCTTTTCACAAACGCCAGATGCTGTAGAAGAATGCCCTTGTTCTCTGCTTGAATTAGACAGTCGTCCAAGTAAGGATATATTTGTATTCCTTTTAGTCTGCAAAATGCAATTACAGGTGCCAGGCACTTTGTAAAGATAGGGCGCAGTAGATAAGCCAAAGGGCAGTGCAGAGAATTGGTAATGCATTGAGACAGCCTTGAATCTGAGGTATCTTCTGCATATTTGTCTGATTGGGACATGCAGGTATGCCTCTTTTAGGTCTAAAGTCATAAGCCAAGTGTTCTTGCCCAGCATGGGCAGAAGCTGCTGCAAAGTCAACATCTTGAATTTTTGTATATCCAGGAATGTGTTCAGAATACATAGGTCCAGTACTGGCCTGCAGGCCTTGTCCTTTCTGGGTACCAAGAACAGTCTTGAGTAAAATCCTTGTCCCTGCTCTTGTTCTGGTACTTGTTGAATGGCCCTCATGTCCATGAGGGATGAGACTTGTTTTTGTGCCTCTGCCCATTGATTTTTTGGCAGATCTGGCCAGCCGTTTGCTTTTGGCAGGGTATGGAAATTGAACTTGCAGCCTTGTGACAGATATTTAGAACCCACTTGTCCTGGGTTATGATGTGCCAATTTTGAGAAAAAAGTGCTAATTTTCCCCCTAAGGGTGCTGCCAGGAGATAAGTGCTTGGTGCAGGCAGGGGGAAGTCATTGGCACTGTTTCCTGTATGGTAGAGATTTATCTTCTCCAACTTTGGAGGTACAGGCACCCCATTGCTTTGACCTGTATGAACCTTGCGCCTGGGATCTGCTTCTAGGGCGTCTGGGTCTGCCCCTTTGAGGTCTGTCTGACACAGGAAAGGACCAATTCTTTGTTGGCCAATGTTTACTAAACCTATGTGGATGTACTTGTAAAAAATCTTTGACAGTTTGCATAGATTTAGCTTTGTCCTCCATTTTCTTTAACACCTCTTCTGCCTTAACACCAAATAAAGTATTATGCTGTAAAGGTGCATCTAATAATTTAACTTTGACATGATCAGGCAGATTTTGTTCCTTTAACCAAGCATGCCTCCTAATTACAGAACCCGTCACTGCAGCCCTGCAGGAGGCCTCCAAAGAATCAAAACCACATTGCAAAGTATGCTTTCCAACTTGTTCAGCTGCATGCAATAAATCCTGCATTTTCTTGTTTTCTGCACATTCAGAGTTTAACAACATTTTCTGTTTAAGCAATGCCATGACATGTTGCTGATATTTCAGCATATGCTACTGACAGTTTAAGGCCCTTATAGCCAAGGTAGCAGATGTGTATACCTTTTTTGCCCATCTATCCAGTGCCCTAGAATCTCTGTCAGAGGGGGTAGGGTTTTTTGCAGCGAAAGCCTTAACTCCCTTGGGACCCTGTGAAATAGTTTCTGGGTCTGTAGTAGGGTTTTTAAAAAGGAATTTATGAGAGCCAGGAACCCTGTAATATCTGTCAGGCTTAACAGGAGCTGGAGGTAAGGAGTCAGTGGTAAGACTAGACTCCGAAAACACATCATCTATAATGTCTAACACAGGTGGAATGCCTAGTGGCCTGTGTTGAGGTAGTAAAAGGAAATCCCCGAGCCTCTTTTTAGATTCTGAAAAATCTTGGCTCTCCCAGTGGAAATGCTCCCTCATGGTATGCAAGGTTCCCCAAAAGAATAGTCCGCTGAGGGAGAAGCTGAAGGTATAGATTCTTCAGCATCAGAATCCTCATAGGGGGGAAGAGAATATTCCTGATCAGAAGAGGACTCCGAAGAAATGGAAACCTGATCTGAAGATTCATAGTCAGTCTCTTGCCTAGGCCTCTTATCAGGAGGGGGATGGGAACCCCTGATCAAGGTAATCAAGTCTTCGGCCATTTTCAGCATCTGTTTTTTGGGCATAGACACCTGACCACGTGGCTCTTGAGTTTGTTTCTTTGCTTTAGAAGGTGCTTTAGTCTTTGCCTTTGAAGCTGAAGTCGGTTTAATATAAAGATGTTTAGGTCTGAATGCACCCTCAGAAGCCGGTGCCTGCTCAGCGGCTCTGGACCCATCTGAAGGAATAGTATCAGAGGCTCCAATACCTTGAGTTTCCAGCGGCATGGCCGACTCCACGTGGGAGTCGGTAGCAGCCTGCGACTTTAAAGGAGCAGGCGTCAGGGGCTGCGAAAGCGCCTCACTGAGAACCGGCGAACCAGCGACTGGCTTAGGAGAAGCTTTGACTTCGGTTCTGGGTCTCGGTTGTCTATCTCTCTCCTTTTCTTTGCGTTTTTTTGTAAACTCCGGTAGTCAGATGGCTATCCGATGACATTTCTGGATAATTAAACTGGCGTCCAAAATAGTTTAAAGCAAAATCATACCGACGCTTAATAGTGCATTGGTTAAATCTAGCCAAAAACCGACAACCAGAAACGTTGTGATCAGGGCCTAGGCAAGGAATACAGTAAGAATGAAAATCCTTATGAGGTATTTGCTTTCCACAAGAAATACAATTATTTACTTTTTCTGACATCGGTCTGGAGCAAGAAAAAAAGTTTCCCCAATGGGGTACTTAGCTTTATCAAAGACTTCGGATCTGAAACTCGAACTCGAAAATCTCAGCAGTCGGCCGACCGGCACTTGCGAACTACTTCTGCTTCGGACACCGCGTGGCAAGAAAGACTAAAGAAAATGGCGTCGGCCGCATCTTTTATACCCCTGACGACCTAATGTCAGGGAAGGGGTGACAGCAGCCGACGCAGGACCCAGGACTTTGGAATTCAGGCCGACTGAGGACAACCTGCCAGCAGGATTACCCAAATGTAATGACTGCAACAGATAAACATGAAGAACATGTACCATTGTGCAGTAGCTCAGAGCAAATCTGCGTATTGCCATGGAGATTCTTTATATAACTATAGACGGCCTTGTGGTCGTATTTACTATTTGCTGCAATTCTGTTTTCATAGCTAGCTTAAGAGGATTTGATGAGGGATCTAAACTTTTTGTTGATGTTGATAAGGAAGTTTTTCCAGTCTTCGGACTTCATCTTTTCCACATCAGTTTCCTCCTTTTGTTATAGAGATTGTTTATGGCAGGGGACCACCAAATTGGCTTCCTTTTTTTTGGAGGAGAGCATCTTGGTTTTATTGGGAATGGCGAGATCCATGCATTTGTGTACATGTTCATACAGTACATTGGTGCATGATTAGGCAGTCATGCAACTATTCTCCATTTGCATGGGTGCCATGAAGTTAGCCACCTCTGTTTTTAGGAGCCCAAGTTAGCTTTGGAGAAGTTTTTCATGGTGGTTACCTTTGCGGTTGGGGTGGGGTGGGAGGGATGTGGATATCCAAGGTGATCAGCTTGTGGTCGGATCTAACCAAGGAGGAGCTGACTATTGGTTTAGAGCAACTGTCGCCCATGTTAGTAATGACTAGGTTCAAGGATGTTGCTACCTCTAGTGGTGGTAAGAATGAGTTGGGTCCAGGGCATTGGAATTAATGAATTCCAGGAAAGGTTGGGCAAGTGTATTGCTACAAGAGTAGTTTTCACAGGTAATGGAGGAGTAGTTGAAGTGTGTTATGTTGGACGCTAACATTCTTCAGGTTGCTTAGGAAAAGTACCATTGTGTACAATTACCATAAATGTAGATGTTCGAGTGTATTCACTGTTGCAGTCATTACATTTGGGTTATCTGCTTGCAGGCAGCCCTCAGTCGGCCTGCTTAACAAATTCTTGGGTCTTGCATCGGCTGCTGTCCCTTCTTCAATGACGTCAGGTCATCAGGGGTATAAAACATGCAGCAGACGCCATTATATCCGTTTTTCTTGCAGATGTCAGGTGCTCCCCTAATGGGAAGCAATTAAACATAAAAGCAGAAAGATATACCTCCAACAAAAAAGCAAATACACCAAAAAGGCTTTTAAGCTTAGTAAAGGAAAGTAGAGGTATAGCCAAAAGAAGTTAAGGGGATGGAAGTAGGGTAACCAGGACTGCAACACTGAATACACTTGAACATCTACATTTATGGTAAGTGTACACACCTGTACTATGTTCTTCGTGTTTCACTGTTGCAGTCATTACATTTGGGTGGATTCCCAAAGCTATGGTTGGGAGGAGGAATTTAGATAGCATTAGGGCCAGCTATAAGGCCCTGCATGACTGCAGTGGCAAAGCCAGCTCTGGATTTAGAGAAAATTGGCAAATGTTAATGCTTGGTGAAAGTATGTACAGAACTCCAGGTAGCAGTTTCTAGATGTCCCTGGTAGGGAAGCCTCTGAGAAAGGCTGTAGAGGTAGATGCAGCCCTGGTGGAGTGAGGTCTGATCCCCTGGGGGATAGGTTTTCCATGGCGCTTATAGCAGAAATGAATGCAATGGCTTATGCATTTAGAAATTGTTTGCTTTGAAATAGCCTTCCCCTCTGCCCCTGCAGCAAATGCCACCAGCAGTTGTTCAGATTTCCTTTGAGGTGTAGTCCTGTCCTAGTAGAATCTAAGTTGTCTGTGCACATCTAAGGAATGCAGTATCCGTTCCCCTTTATTCTGTGGATTGGGAAAGAAGGTTGGCAAATTAATGGACTGATTAAGAGCCACACTGGATACCACCTTGGGCATGAAGGATGGATTGGTTCTGAGGGACACCCTGTCCGCATGAAAGATAATGAAAGGCTCCACTGCCATAAAGGCCTGTAATTCATATACCCCTCTAGCTGACGTGATTGCTAAAAGGAAAGCTGTTTTCCAAAAAATAAATTTTAAGTCTGCAGTAACAGCTGGCTCGAAAGGAGGTAGAGTGAGTTTCTCCAAGACAAAGTTAAGGTCCTAGGCTGAGGTTGGAGTTCTCCTGGGTGGCCTTAAATTTTTGGCCCCTCTGAGGAACTGCTTGAGCAGTGGATGAGAGAAGAGTGGAGGTTCTGTGTTATAATGAGCTGAAATGGCTGAGGCGTGGATTTTAATGGAGGAAAAAGACAGGCCCTTGTGAAGCATCTCAGTTAAGTATTGTAAAATCTGAGGAAAATTGGGCGCTGCTGTGCTCATCCCTTGAGATTGGTTCAGGGCACAGAATCTTTTCCATTTTTCAGCATAAGATTTTCTAGTACTAGGCCTCCTTGCCTCTAAAATTATATCCATCACAGGTTTACTGAGAGATGGTAAAGGAGAGATTAAGTAATTAGCCAGGTTGCAAGGTTCAGTGTTGGAAGGTGAGGGTGCAGAATCTGGTTCTCTTGCTGAGACAGCAGGGAAGGAGTCTGAGGCAGGTGCCATGGAGATAACCGTGACACTGCGCAGGAGGGGGTACCAGTGTTGGCACGGCCAGTCTGGAGCAATCAAAAAAATCCTTAGTTTGTCCTGTTTGATTTTTAGTAGTACTTTAGGGAGCAGAGGCAGAGGGGGGGAAGGCATAGACTGATAGGTTTTTCCAGCTGAAGGACAGAGCATCCACTTTCCAGGCTTGCTTGTGGGGAGTCCTTGTGCAAAATTTACCCAATTGGTAGTTCTGGGGACAGGCAAACAGGTCTATATCTGGGCTCCCCCATTTGCTTGTCAACATGTTGAAAATTCTTGGTTCCAGTTTCCACTCGTGTGGGTTCATGAGGTTTCTGCTTAGTCCGTCTGCCAGAGTATTTACTTTTGCTGGCAGGAATTGAGCTTGTAGGTGCACTTGGTAGCTCAAGGCTGTGTTCCATAATGCTATGGCTAGTCTGCAGAGGGGGTAAGAATGTGTACCCCCCCCCCTGCTTGTTTATGTACCACACAACAGTGGTGTTGTCCGTCTTTACCATTAGTTGTCCTGGAAGAATGTGGTCCTTGAAGGCTGTCAGAGCATTCTGTACAGCTAACATTTTTTTTGACGGATATGCAGGTGCATTTGACTTGGGTTCCATTTGCCCTGAATACACTTCCCTGCCAGGAAGCCCCCATGCATAGTCTGATGAGTCTGTTAGGGTTTGGGCATCAGGGGTTGGTGTGAAAGGTAGTCCCTTGTGTTGGTGGCAGGCCTCTGGCCACCAAAGGAACTCTAGGCGCAAGCAAGGTATGATAGGAATCATTGTTTCTAGGTCTTGAGAATGTTGACACCATAGGCTTTTTAGAAACCATTGTAGCTTCTTCATATGCAGTCTTTTATATAGAATTAGAAGAATGCAGGAGGCCATGAACCCCAAGGCATGCAGTATTTGTCTTGCAGATAGCAGGGTTTTTGTGGCCACTTGTTTGAAGTAGGTTGTCAAATGAATGCGCTTTTCTGGAGTGAGGTAAGCCATCTGGGAAGTTGTATTCAAGCTTGCTCCCAGGAATATAATATGCTGACAGGGTACCAGGTGTGATTTCTTTTTGTTTATGGTGTACCCCAGACAAGTTAGAACCCTTCTTACAAAGGCTAGATGATTCAAAAGTATGTCCTGGCTTTCTGTCTGAATTAGACAATCGTCCAGGTATGGCTATATTTGAATATTTCATTGCCTGCAAAATGCAATAACTGGAGCTAGGCACTTTGTGAATACCCTGGGTGCAGTAGATAAGCCAAAGGGCAGTGCAGAGAACTGACAGCGCGTGTTGCCTGCTTTGAAACGTAGGTATCTTCTGCAAGATTCCCTGATTGGGATGTGCAGGTATGATTCTTTTAAATCTAGTGTTGCCAACGAGGCATTTTTGCCTAGCATAGGAAGTAATTGGTGAAGAGTCAGCATCTTGAATTTTGGAATCTCCAAAAAGGTGTTTAGAGTAGACAGGTCCAGGATAGGACGCCATGAATTGTCTTTTCTGGGTACCAGGAAAAGTCTCGAGTAGAAACCTTGTCCCTTTTACTCTTCTGGTACCAGTTGAATCGCCCCCATGCTTGAGAGAGACGGTACTTGTTTTTGGGCCGCTGCCCACTGATTTGGGGGTAGGTCCGGCCACCTGCATGGTGTTGGCAACGTGTAGAAGTGAAATCTGTATCCCTGGGACACTATATTTAAGACCCATTTGTCCTGGGTAATGAGTTCCCAGTTCTTTGCATGAAGAGCAATCTTTCCCCCCAAATGGGCAGTCAGTTGATAAGTGCTTGGAAATTTTAAAAGGAAGTCACTGAGACAGTTTACCATAGGAGGGAGTCTTATTAAAATCAGATTTGGAAGTGGAGGCCCCCCACTGCTTAGTCCTGTGTGTACCCTGGGACTGAAACCTGTGGATTTTGCTGTGTCTGGGTTTGGCTTGAGAAGACCTGGAAGGGGCTGGAAAGGACCAATTCTTAGAGGGCCAGTGCCTACTAAATCTAGGAGGCTGAACTTGTAAGAAATCTTTAACAGTTTGCATAGATTTAGCTTTATCTTCCATCTTTTTAAGAACTTCCTCAGCCTTGTTGCCAAACAGGCGGTCCTGATTTAAGGGAGCATCCAAAAATTTAGCTTTAACATGATCAGGCAAAGATTGCTCCTTAAGCCAAGCATGACTTCTGAGCACAGACCCAGCAACAGCGGCCCTGCAAAAGGCCTCTAATGAATCAAAACCACATTGCAAAGTATGTTTTCCAACCTGTTCAGCAGAATGCATTAAATCCTGTAATTCTTTAATTTCCACACAGTCAGGAATCAACATCATTTTCTGTTTAAGCAATCCAATAACATGTTGCTGATACTTTTAACATATGAAACCGTCAGTTTAAAGCCCTTCTTCTCAGAAGTACAGGCAAGCACGGAAGGGCTGTGGCTGACTAAGTTTGCGGACGACTGCAAACTGGGTGCTATAATAGAGTCTCCGGCCGACATGGAGATCCTCCAGAAGGGCCTAAATGAGACTGATGCATGGTGTCAAAGCCATGGTCTCAAGCTAAATGCAAAAAAATGCATAGTAATCCCCTTTGGAAAAAACAGAGTACCCGCAAACTACAACATAGGAGGTAATCCCCTGAAATCTGAAGAAGAAATAAGAGATCTAGGGACCCAAGTAGATAGTCGGCTTTCCTTTGATAACCATGTTGACAAAGTGGTTAGAAAATCCTTCTATGTGACCCATCTGATCACGAAATGGTTCGCATCAAGATCTAAGGATGTAATGGTGCCCCTCTACTCTTCCCTCATCAGACCCATTATTGAGTACAATGCACCAATTGGAATGTACCTGGCTAGACATCTCCAGCAGTAGGAGAGACCACAGAGGTACCTAACCAAGAGGATTACTGGCCTCAAACAGTTGCCCTATGCAGCACGATTGAAAAAGCTAAGACTGTTCTCTGTTGCATACTGCTTTCTCAGAGGCGGTCTCTGTTGAACGTACAGAGCCATGTCCAACCCAGAATTGTTGAACATGCTCCATCTTAGCAAAACTAAATCTACTCGAGCTACGCCTAGGGATATAAACCTCAACACAACAATGAATAGAACATGCTGGAGGGATAGATTCCCTTCGCAGAGACTTCCCTTACTATGGAACATGGTCCCGATCTACATAAGACAGAGCCCCTCACTATCACTCTTCAAGAGGAACCTTGATGAGTGGATGGGTAACAGAAAGTTCACACCGGGGATCACACCAACAGCACTACTAGATAGGGGCCAAGGGTACTAGCTGCTAGTACAAGGGTCTAAGGAACTACTAAAGGGGCGGTGAATACCGCACAACGTGGCTGGGCTAATATATGCCTTCGGGCAGATAGCTCAGTACCAACCTATGAACCTATAATGGCCAAGGTTGCAGAAGTGTAGACCTTCTTACCCCATCTATCCAGCGCTCTGAAGTCTCTATCAGAAGGGGCAGGATTTCTAGCAGTAGAAACCTTAATGCCCTTGGGCCCCTGTGAAATAGTCTCTGGCTCTGCAATAGGATTTTTGAAAAGGAAAGTACAGTTGTGTACCTACCATAAATGTAGATGTTCGAGTGTATTCACTGTTGCAGTCATTACTCTTGGGTTATCCTGCTGGCAGGTGACCCGCGGTCGGCCAGAATTACAAAGTCTAGGTCCGGCGTCAGTTGCTGTCACCTCTTCCTTGACCTCAGTGCGCCAGGGGTATAAAAGAAGCAGCCGACGCCATTTTCTTCAGTTTTTCTTGCCCCAGATGTCAGGTGCCCCCAAAATAGGCTAAAAATATAATACCGATAATTATGCATGCAGTAAAATAAACATTTCCTTCATCTACAAGCAAACACACCACATAGGATGTATAAGATAGAGAAGTACAGGTTAAGTCCCAGCAAAGGAAGGGGGATGGAGGGAGGGTAACCTGGACTGCAACAGTGAATACACTCGAACATCTACATTTATGGTAGGTACACAACTGTACTATGTTCTTCGTGTTTCACTGTTGCAGCCATTACTCTTGGGTTGAATCCCAAAGCTAAGGCTGGGTGCCTGGGCCTAAAGAGGATTAGGAGTGGCTATAAGGCCTTGCAAAACTGCAGTGGCGAAGCCTGCTCTGGATTTAGAGTAGAGAGGTAAATGGTAGTGCTTTGCAAAAGTGTGCACTGAACTCCAAGTTGCAGCCCCTAAAATGTCTTTGGTTGGGACTCCTCTGAGAAAGGCTGCTGAAGTGGCTGCTACCCTGGTAGAATGAGGTCTAATGGCCTTGGGCACTGATTTGCCATGTTGTGAGTAGCAGAAACGAATGCAGTGGCCTATCCATTTTGAAAAAGTCTGTTTTGAGATACGCTTTCCTTGAGATCCTGCAGCAAATGCCACTAAAAGTCGCTCAGTTTTTCTGAAAGCTTTAGTTCTGTCCAAATAGAAGCGTAGTTGTCTGTGTATGTCCAAGGAATGCAGAAGTCTTTCACCCTTATTCTGTGGGTTTGGATAAAAGGTAGGCAAATTAATAGTTTGGTTGAGGGCCACACTGGACACTACCTTAGGAATAAATGTAGGGTTCGTTCTTAGAGAAACCCTGTCTGGGTGGAAAATTATGAAAGGTTCCACAGCCATGAGTGCCTGTAACTCTGAAATGAGTCTTGCAGAGGTTATTGCTAGGAGCAGAGCTGTTTTCCAAGATAAAAACTTTCTATCAGCTGTATTGGCTAGCTGAAAAGGCGGTAGAGTGAGTTTTTCCAAGACATAATTGAGGTCCCATGCAGGTACTGGGGCTCTCCTTGGAGGTCTTATGTTTTTGGCCCCTCTGAGGTACTGTCTTATCAATGGATGGGAAAAAATTGGAGGTTCCGTATTGTGATGAGCTGAACTGGCTGAGGCATGAATTTTAATTGATGAAAAGGATAGGCCTTTGTTCAACATCTCAGTTAGGTATTGTAAAATCTGAGAAATATTTGGTACAGATGTGTCAAGTCCTTGTACCTGGTTCCAAGCACAGAATCTTTTCCATTTGTCTGCATAAGATTTTCTGGTACTGGGCCTTCTGGCCTCCAAAATAACATCCATCACTGCTTTAGAAAGAGGTGCGTTTTGAAAGGTTACATTATCTGCCATGCTGCCAGATTTAGGGCCCTGAGTTGGCTGTGCAGAATCTGATTGTTTCGCTGGTCAGTAAGTGAGGAATAAGAGGCAGTGTCCAGGCTGGACCTTGAGACAAGTGTTTTAGGATTGGGTACCAGTGCTGGCGTGGCCAGTCTGGGGCAATCAGGATAATTTTTGGCTTCTCTTGTCTGACCTTTAGGAGTACCTTGGAGAGTAGAGGCAGAGGAGGAAAGGCATATACTGTTAAGACTTTTCCAGCTGAATGAGAGAGCATCCACTTTCCATGCTTGCTTGTGATAAGTCCTTGTGCAGAATTTCTGTAGTTGATAGTTGTGAGGGGAGGCAAACAGAGATCTATGTCTGGGCATCCCCATTTCTTTATTATCATGCTGAAGCCCAGTGGATCCAATTTCCATTCGTGGGGATCCGTAAGGTTTCTGCTTAGTTCGTCTGCCAGAGTATTGTTCTTTCCTGGCAGGAATTGTGCTTGCAGGTGAACTTGATAAGTCAATGCTGTGTTCCATAAAGTCATGGCTTGTCTGCAGAGGGGGTAGGGAATGCGTGCCTCCCTGTTTGTTTATGTACCACATGATTGTAGTATTGTCCGCCCTTATCAGTAGTTGGCCTGGATGGAGTAAATCCTTGAAAGCTGTCAGGGCATTCTGAACAGCTAGCATCTCTTTTTGATTGATATGTAGATACATTTGGCTTGTTGGCTATGTGCCCTGAATACATTTTCCTGTCATGTGCGCTCCCCAGGCATAGTCTGATGCATCTGTTGTTACTGACTGCCTGGCTGTGGGTAGAGTGAAAGGCTGTCCCTTGTTGAGGTGACGGGCATGAGCCCACCATCGAAACTTCTGTTGCAGGCAAGGAATGAGGGTAATTAATGCTTCCAGGCTTTGATAGTGTTGAGTCCAGACACATTTTAGGTACCATTGAAGTTTCCTCATATGCAGTCTGGCATATGGAATTAGTAGTATGCAGGATGCCATGAAGCCCAAAGCCTGCAGAATTTTTCTTGCAGATAACTGGGTCTTTGTTGCCAACATTTTGAAGCAAGTAGTTAGTTGTCTTTTGTTTTTCTGGCGTGAGATAAGCCATCTGGGCAGTTGTATTTAAGCTTGCACCCAGGAATATTACCTCTTGAGATGGTACTAGTTTTGATTTCTTTTCGTTTACTGTGTACCCTAGGCAAATTAATAATCTTTTTATGAACGCCAGATGCTTTAGTAAGAGTGTCCTTGTTCTCTGCTTGTATAAGGCAGTCGTCCAAGTAGGGATAAATTTGAATTCCTTTTTGTCTGCAAAATGCAATTACTGGTGCCAGGCATTTTGTGAAGACCCTGGGCGCAGTAGATAAGCCAAAGGGCAGTGCAGAGAATTGGTAGTGGTTTGAGCCAGCTATGAATCTGAGGTATCTTCTGCAAGACAGTCTGATTGGTATATGCAGGTATGCCTCTTTTAGGTCCAAAGTTACAAGCCAAGCGTTCTTGCCCAGCACAGGCAGAAGCTGCTGCAGAGTTAACATTTTGAAACGTCCAGAAACGTGTTTAGAACAGACAGGTCCAGAATTGGTCTCCAGGTTTGTCCTTTTTGGGGACTAAGAAAAGTCTTGAGTAAAATCCTTGTCCCTGCTCTTGTTGTGGTACTTGTTGAATGGCCTTCATTTGCATAAGGCTCGAAACTTGCTTTTGTGACTCTGCCCATTGACTGAGTGGCAGGTTTGGCATACCTTTTGCCTTTGGCAGGGTGTGAAAGTGGAACCTGTAGCCCTGGGACACTATATTCAATACCCATTTGTCCTGGGTAATCATGTGCCAATTTTGAGAGAAAAGTGCTAGCTTTCCCCCTAAGGGGGCTGCAAGAAGATAAGTGCTTGGTGCTGGAAGAGATAAGTCATTGTGACTGTTTTCTGTATGGCTGAGCTTTGGCTTCTCCAGTTTTGGAGGTAGAAACACCCCACTGTTTAGGCCTGTATGAGCCCTGGGGCTGGGATCTGCCTCTGGTACGTCTGTGTCTGTGCCTCTTTGTGGCCTGTCCGACACTGGAAAAGACCTATTTTTTGCAAGCCAGTTCCTGCTAAATTTTGGTGGCTGCACCTGTAAGAAATCCTTTACTGTTTGCATAGATTTCGCTTTGTCCTCCATTTTCTTCGAAACCTCCTCTGCTTTAACACCAAATAAAATATCATGCTGTAATGGTGCATCTAACAATTTTGCTTTAACATGATCAGGCAGATTTTGTTCCTTTAACCAAGCGTGCCTCCTAATAACAGAACTCGTAACTGCGGCCCTGCAGGAGGCCTCCAGAGAGTCAAAACCACATTGCAATGTATGCTTTCCCACTTGTTCAGTTGCATGCAATAAATCCTGTATTTCCTTATTTTCTGTACAATCAGAATTAGTCAACATTTTCTGTTTTAACAGTGACATTAAGTATTGCTGACATTTAATCATATGAAATTGACAATTTAAAGCCCTCACAGCCAAAGGAGCAGAAGTGTAACCCCCCCCCCATCTGTCTAGGGCCCTTGAGTCCCTGTCAGAAGGGACAGGGTTTTTAGCAGTAGCAGCCTTAACCCCCTTGGGACCCTGAGAAATAGTTTCTGGGTCAGCAGTCGGGTTTTTATACAGACATTTATGCGTATCAGGAACCCTGTAATATCTGTCTGGTTTAAGAGGAGCTGGAGGCAAGGAATCTGGAGAAAGGCCGGACTCTGAAAATACATCATCTACACTGTATAGCACAGGGGGAATAGCAAGAGGCCTGTGCTGAGGAGGTAAAAAAAAAACCTCTGAGCCGTTTCTTTGATTCTGAGTAATCTTGGCTCTCCCAGTGGAAGTGTTCCCTCATGGAATGCAGGGTTCCCCAAAAGAAAAATCCTCAGGAGGGGAGGCTGAAGGAAAGAATTCTTCAGCATCAAAATCCTCATAGGGAGGAAGAGAATATTCCTGCACAGAAGAGGAATCGGAGGAAATGGAAATCTGATCTGAAGAGTCATAGTCTGTCTCTTGCCTAGGCCTTTTGTCAGGAGGGGATGGGAACCCCTGATCAAGGTAATAAGGTCTTCGGCCATTTTGAGCATCTGTTTTTTAGGCATGGAAGTTTGTTGTGAAGAATTCTGTACTTGTTTCTTTGTCTTTAAAGCTGCTGTAGTCTTTGCTTTAGAAGCTGAGGTAGGCTTTACATATAACTGTGTAGGTCTGAATACTCCCTCAGAAGCCGATGCCTGCTCAGCGGCTCCGGGTCCATCTGTGGGAAAAATTTCCAAGTGTCCAATACCTTGAGTATTCAGAGGCCTAGCTGGCTCCACGTGGGAGTCGTCAGCAGCCTGTGGCTCTGAGGTAGCGGGTGTCAGGGGCTGCGAAAGCGCCTCGCTGAGAACCGGTGAACCGGTGATTGGCTTAGCGGAAGCCTCGTCGGTTTTGGATCTCGGATGCCTGTCTTTCACTTTTTCCTTGCGTTTTTTAGAAATTCCGGTCGTCGGCTGTTCCGACAGCATTATGTAATTGAATTTTCGGGCAAAGTAATGATAAGCAAAATCAAAGCGGCGCTTAATAGTGCGTTTGTTGAATATAACACAAAACCGACAACTAGCAACGTTATGATCAGGGCCTAGGCAAGGAATACAGTAAGAATGATAATCCTTATGAGGTATTTGCTTCCCACAAGAAATACAATTGTTAATTTTTTCTGACATCGATCTGGAGCAAGAAAAACGTTTCCCCAACGGGGTACTTAGCTTTATTGAAGACTTCGGATCTGAAGTTCGTCTGTGAAAATCTCAGGAGTCGGCCGACCGGCACTTGCGAACTGCTTTTGCTTCAGGCACTGCGCGGCAAGAAAGACTGAAGAAAATGGCATTGGCTGCTTCTTTTATACCCCTGGCGCACTGACGTCAGGGAAGAGGCGACAACAACCGACGCCGGACCTAGACTTTGGAATTCTGGCCGACCGCAGGTCACCTGCCAGCAGGATAACCCAAGAGTAATGACTGCAACAGTGAAACACGATGAACATCTTGTGTGACTCATGGACCCTGTAGTACCGGTCTGGTTTTCTGGGAGCAGGAGGCAAAAATAGTACAGTTCTGTACACTTACCATAAATGTAGATGTTCGAGTGTATTCACTGCTGCATTCATTACATTTGGGTAATCTGCTGGCAGGTTGCCCTCAGTTGGCCTGAATTCCAAAGTCTTAGGTCCCAAGGCCGGTTGTCTCCTTCCATGACGTCAGGTCGTCAGGGGTATAAAACATGCAGCCGATGCCATTTTCTTTAGTTTTTCTTGCCCCAGATGTCAGCTGCCCCCAAAAAAGGTAGCAAAAATATATATATGTATTTATACATGCATCAATATAAACTTTACCTTCATCTACAAGCAAATACACTACATAGGTTGTAGAAGATAGAGAAGGAAAGATAAACTCCAGAATGACAGGGGGATGGCGGGTGGGTAACTTGGACTGCAACAGTGAATACACTCGAACATCTACATTTATGGTAAGCGTAACAACTGTACTATGTTCTTCGTGTTTCACTGTTGCAGTCATTACATTTGGGCAGAATCCCAAAGCTATGGTTGGGAGGCTGGAGCTAAACAGCATTAGGTGCGGCTATAAGGCCCTGCAAAACTGCAGTGGCAAAGCCTGCCTTGGACTTAAAGCAAAGCAAGTGATAATGCTTTGTAAAGGTGTGAACAGAACTCCAAGTAGCAGCCTCTAGAATGTCTTTGGTTGGTACTCCTCTGAGAAAGGCTGCTGAAGTAGCTGCAGCTCTGGTGGAATGAGACCTAATGCCCTTGGGCACAGGTTTACCATGGTGTAAGTATCAGAAACGGATGCAGTGGCTTATCCACTTTGAAATTGTCTGCTTTGAAATAGCTTTCCCTTCTGATCCTGCAGTATATGTCACTAGTAATTGCTCAGTTTTTCTTAGAGCTTTAGTCCTGCTCAAGTAGAATCTTTGCTTTTGACATGGTGAACCACTCTTCCCTTATTAACATCCTTAAATCCCTCTCATTTGATAACCTGGCTTTAAAATGGTTTACCTCCTATCTTAACAACAGACATCAAGCCGTTCTTTGGGACAATCATATCTCTTCTCTATTGCCTGTTTCTATTGGAGTCCCACAGGGCTCTATTCTAGGTCCACTTCTCTTCTCCCTTTACATAAACGATCTCAACACTGTCATCCCTCAAGCTACCTGCATCCAATATGCTGACGACTCGACAATCATTTGCTCAGCATCTACCCCCACAGAACTACTGTCTCTAACTCAAACTACCTTCAACACTGTAGAAACTTGGTTTACTAGACGATACCTCCTCCTCAATGCTAAAAAAACAAAACTTCTCCTTTTCACTCCTACCACTCGAGCCTCCCCATTAAACTTCAACATTTTGTCTAATGGCACTACTGTTATCTCTCCTGACACAACAACTAAACTGCTAGGAATAACCATCGACAACAATCTTACTTTTGATCAACACATCAATAACACCATCAAAACTGTTAATAAAAAATAGGATCATTATAGATCAAACCTTTTCTCACACCTTCTACCAGAGCTACTATTGCCCTCCCATCTTATATCTACTCTTCTATGCCTCACCTATCTTCACTAACCTTAAGAAGGCCAACCTAAATAAACTAGCAACTTGTTACAATAGTATTGCCCGATTTGTCACCAGCAACCCTTTCAAAACACACCACTGTCACAACCTAAAACTCCTAGGCTGGCTTGAGCTACAAAACTGTCTTTGATCTCACAACTTACCATTGCTCACAAGATACTTTACCAACCTTATAATACCCCTATACTTTCTCAACTTTTAATCCCTTACAATAATCTTACCTCCCTTCGATCTTCTTCCAAACTCATGACCAAATCTGTAAAGTCCCATAACCTAGCTGGTGACTCTCTGTTCACTAATACTATAGGAAGGATATGGAATCAGCTACCCACTGATATCACTCTAACCTCCTCCTTACCTCTGTTCAAACAAAAAAATCAAACTGTATTTCCAAAATCACTGGCTCTGTTCCTGTAGGACTCCTGACTAATCTCTTCTTTCCCCTTCTCCACTAGAACTTTACACTTTACTTAATAAATATACTTATTCCTTCTTCTTATTGCCCTGTTGCTCTCCTCTAATGCTCTAACCTACTCCTCCTTTTTCTCTCCCCTGTCATCTCGTACACATTCTTACCCTTCTCCTCTCTAGACTATTGCTTCTTCCCTCTTCCTCCTTTGTATTCCCTTCTTATCTCCTGTTCTACTTCTTCTCTTCAACATTTTATTGAAACCATGTTGCTAATCCTGACTTTGTGTAATGCTTTTACTGAACAACTATTTTATAGTATGTTCCTTAGGTATTTCGTGTATTTTTTTTTGTTTGTTTCATGTTACTAAATGTATATTCATTTTGTACTTAATTTTTTATTCTGTAAATTGTCCCTTTGAAATTTAGTATGTGTGGAGCTTTTCTCCTCGGGCCTCTACTGAAAATGGACATATATCCAGCTAGACTAGCCCGGTTAACAAATGTAAAATAAAATAAATAAAATCTTAGTGGTCTGTGTACATCCAAGGAATGCAGAATTCTCCCCCCATTGTTCTGCGGATTTGGATAAAAGGTTGGCAGATGAATTGTTTGGTGAAGAGCCACACTGGAAACCACCTTAGGCATAAATGTAGAATTTGTTCTCAGACACATTCTGTCTGGGTAAAATATGATAAAAGGCTGTACAGCCATGAGGGCCTGTAGCTCTGAAACTCTTCTTGCTGAAGTAATTGTTAGTAGCAGAGCTGTTTTCCATGATAAGAACTTTATACCAGCGGTAGCAGCTGGTTCAAATGGGGGCATGGTGAGCTTTTCCAACACATAATTGAGGTCCCATGCAGGTAATGGTGATCATCTAGGGGGCCTTACATTTTTGGCTCCTCTAAGATACTGCTTTAGTAAAGGATGAGAAAAGATTGGTGGCTCTGTATTGTAATGAGCCGAAATGGCAGAGGCATGGATTTTAATTGATGAGAAAGATAGGCCTTTGTTAAGCATCTCAGTTACGTACTGTAATATCTGAGGAATATTTGGTTCTGCTGTATCAGTTCCTTGTGCTTGATTCCAAGCACAGAATCTCTTCCATTTATCAGCATAAGATTTTCTAGTACTAGGCCTTCTGGCTTCCAAAATGACATCCATCACAGCTTTACTGAGGGGTGTTGTTTGTAAAACTACATGATCAGCCATACTGCCAGGTTCAGTGTCTGGAGTTGATTGTGCAGGATCTGATTGTTTTGATGGGACAGTAGTTGAGGTCTTTGAGGTAAGGTCCAAGCTGGGTATTGAAACAAGTTCCTTAGGATTGGGTACCAGTATTGGTGGGGCCAGTCCGGAGCAATTAGTATCATCTTTGGTTTCTCTTGTCTGACTTTTAGGGGGACCTTGGGAAGAAGAGGCAGAGGAGAAAAGACGTAAACTGATAGGTTTTTCCAACTGAAGGATAGGACATCCACTTTCCAACTGAAGGATAGGACATCCACTTTCCATGCTTGTCTGTTATAAGTACTTGTGCAGAATCTTTTCAACTGATAATTTTGAGGAGAGGCAAATAGATCTATGTCTTGGCTCCCCCATTTCTCTGTTATCATGCTGAAGACTTGTGGATTTAGTTTCCACTCGTGAGGATCCATAAGGTTTCTGCTTAAATCGTCTGCCACAGTATTTTGCTTTCCTGGCAGGAATTGAGCTTGAAGATGTATTTGGTAGGTCAAAGCTGTGTCCCACAGTGCCATGGCTAATCTGCAAAGGGGGTAAGAGTGTGTGCCCCCTTGCTTGTTTATATACCACATGACCGTGGTGGTGTCCATCTTTATCAGTAGTTGTCCTAGATGAAGTAAGTCCTTGAAGGCTGTTAGGGCATTTTGAACAGCTAGCATCTCTTTCTGGTTGATATGCAGATGCATTTGTTTTGGGGTCCATATGCCCTGAATGCATCTTCCTGCCATGTGGGCCTCCCAGGCATAATCTGATGCGTCTGTTGTTAAGGTTTGGCTGGCAGGGGGTAGAATGAAGGCCCGTCCCATGTTTTGGTGACATGCCTTTGCCCACCATAGAAACTCCTGATTTAGGCAGGGAATGAGAGGAATCATTGTTTCCAGACTGTGAAAATGTTGACTCCATAAACTTTTTAGGTACCATTGAAGTTTCCTCATATGCAGTCTCGCATATGGAATCAGTAGGATGCAGGATGCCATGAAGCCCAAAGCCTGCAGACTTTGTCTTGCGGATAACTGGGTTTTTGTTGCCATCAGTTTGAAGTAAGTAGTCAGTTGCCTTTGCTTGTCTGGCATGAGGTAAGCCATCTGGGCAGTTGTATTCAAGCTTGCACCCAGGAATGTTATCTTTTGAGAGGGTACCAGTTGTGATTTATTTTCATTTATTGTGTACCCTAGGCATGTTAGAAGCCTTTTCACAAATGTCATGTGTCGAAGAAGAATGTCCTTGTTCTCTGCTTGAATGAGACAGTCGTCCAAGTAAGGGTATATTTGTATACTTCTTTGCCTGCAAAATGCAATTACTGGTGCCAGGCACTTTGTAAAGACCCTGGGTGCAATAGACAAGCCAAAGGGCAGTGCGGAGAATTGGTAATGCATTAAGCCAGCCTTGAATCTGAGGTATCTTCTGCACGATTGTCTTATTGGGACATGCAGGTATGCCTCTTTTAGGTCTAATGTCACCAGCCAAGCATTCTTGCCCAGCATGAGCAGAAGCTGCTGCAAAGTCAGCATTTTGAATTTTGGAATGTCCAGGTATATGTTCAAAATCGATAAATCCAGTAGTGGCCGCCAGGCCTTGTCCTTTGAGTATCAAGAACGGTCTTGAGTAAAAACCTTGCCCTTTTTCCTGTTCTGGTATTGTCTGAATGGCCCACATATCCATGAGGGACGTAACCTGTTTCTGTGCCTCTGCCCATTGATTTTTTGGCAGATCTGGCCAACCATTTGCCATTGGCAGAGTGTGAAAATGGAATCTGTATCCCTGTGAAACTATGTTTAGTACCCACTTGTCCTGGGTTATTAACTGCCAATTTTGAGAAAAAAGTGCTAATTTCCCCCCTAAGGGTGCTGCCAAAAGATAAGTGCTTGGTGCAGGCAGAGGGAAGTTATTGAGACTGTTTTCTGTAGGTTTGCGCTCATCTCCACCAGATTTGGAGACATAAGCGCCCCATTGCTTTGAACTGTATGAATCTTGCGCCTGGTATCTGGAACCCTTAGGGCGCCTGGATTTGCCCCTTTGAGCTCTGTCTGACACAGGAAAGGACCAATTTTTTGTAGGCCAGTGTCTACTGAATCTTGGTGGCTGCACTTGTAAGAAGTCTTTAACAGTTTGCATAGACTTAGCTTTGTCTTCTATTTTCTTTAAAACCTCTTCTGCCTTAATACCAAACAGAGAATCATGCTGTAAAGGTGCATCTAGCAATTTAGCTTTAACATGATCAGGCAAATTTTGTTCTTTTAGCCAGACATGCCTCCTAATCACAGATCCAGTAACTGCGGCCCTGCAGGAGGCCTCTAAGTAATCAAAACCACATTGCAAAGTATGCTTTCTAACCTGCTCAGCTGCATACAATAATTCCTGCAATTCTTTATTTTCTGCACATTCAGAAATCATTATTTTCTGTTTCAGCAATCCCATAACATGTTGTTGATACTTAAGCATATGAAATTGACAGTTTGAAGGCCCTGATTGCCAAGGTTGCAGATGTATAAACCTTTTTTCCCCATCTGTCCAGTGCCCTTGAATCTCTGTCAGAGGGGGTAGGACTTCTTGCTGTTGAGGCCTTAACTCCATTTGGACCCTGTGAAACAGTTTCAGGATCAGCAGCAGTGTTTCTAAATAAAAATTTATGTGAGTCAGGGACCCTGTAATATCGGTCAAGCTTACTGGGAGCCGGCGATAAGGAGTCAGGGGTCAAGCTCGACTCCGCAAACACATCATCCACAATCTCTAAAACAGGGGAAATGGCTAAAGGCCTGTGCTGAGGGAGAAGAAGGAAATCCCTGAGCCTCTTTTTTGATTCTGAGAAATCTTGACTCTCTCAGTGAAAATGCTCCCTCAAAGTATGTAAGGTTTCTCCAAATGAATAATCCTCAGGAGGAGATGCAGATGGAATAGACTCCTCTGCATCAGAATCCTCATAGGGAGGTACAGATAATTCCTGATCAGAAGAAATAGAAACCTGACCTGAAGATTCATAATCAGTGTCTTGCCTAGGCCTCTTATCTGGAGGGAGATAGGTATCCCTGATCAAGGTAATAAGGTCTTCAGCCATTTTGATCATCCGTTTTTAGGCACAGAGGCCTGTGCACGTGGCTCATTCGTCGTTTTTTTTAGTTTTAGAAGTTGCTTTTGTCTTTGGTTTTGCAGCTGTCGTCGGTTTGATACACAAATGTTGATGTCTGAATACACCCTCAGAAGCCGGTGCCTGCTCAGCAGCTCCGGACCCATCCGAGGGAGATACATCCGTCGGTCCAGTACCTTGAGTATCTTGCGGCATGCCGGACTCCACATGGGTGTCGGTAGAGGCCTGCGACTCGAAGGTAGCGGGTATCAGGGGCTGCGAAAGCGCCTCACTGAGTACCAGCAAACCGGCGACTGGTTTAGAAGAAGCTTTGTCGTCAGTTTTGGATCTCGACTGCCTTTCTCTGTCCTTTTCTTTGTGTTTTTTGTGTACTCCGGTAGTCGGATTGCTATCAGACGACATTTCTTGGTAATTAAATCTGTTTCCAAAATACTTTGAGGCAAAGACATACCGACATTTAATAGTGCATTGGTTAAATCTAGCACAAAACCGACAGCCAGGCATGTTGTGATCAGGGCCTAGGCAAGGAATACAGTATAAATGGAAATCCTTATGAGGTATTTGCTTCCCACAAGTATTTTTCTGACATTGGTATGGAGCAAGAAAAAAAAAAGTTTCCCCAACGGGGTACTTAGCTTTAGTGAAGACTTCGGTTCTGAAATTCAAACTCGGATATTTCAGTAGTTGGCCGACTGGCACTTGCGAAATGCTTCTGCTTCAGGCACCGCGCGGCAAGAAAGACTAAAGAAAATGGCATCGGCTGCATGTTTTATACCCCTGACAACCTGATGTCATGAAAGAATGGACAGCAACCGACGCAGGACCCAAGACTTTGTTAATCAGGCCGACTGAGGGCTACCTGCAAGCAGATAACCCAAATGTAATGACTGCAACAGTGAAACACGAAGAACATCCTGGACTGCAACAGTGAATACACTCGAACATCTACATTTATGGTAAGTGTACACAACTGTACTATGTTCTTCGTGTTTCAATGTTGCAGTCATCACACTTGGGTTGATTCCCAAAGCTGAAGAATGGGTGGAGGCAGTCAAGAAGAGTTGGGGCTGGCTAGAATGCCCTGCAGGACTGCTGTTGCAAAGCCCGCCCTGGATTTGGAAAAGACAGGCAGGTGGTAATGCTTGGTGAAGGTGTGAACAGAACTCCAGGTAGCAGCTTCCAGAATGTCCCTGGGTAGGGACTCCCCAGAGGTAGAAGGAATGTGTTCTGACCCACTGAGGGATTGGTTTTCCATGATGTTTGTAGCAGAAATGGATACAGTGTGCTATCCATTTGGAAACTGTTTGTTTAGAAATGGCCTTGCCCTCTTGCCCCTGGTGCAAAACTGACTAGTAACTGGTCAGATTTCCTGAAGGGTTTAGTCCTATCAAGATAGAATCTGAGCTGTCTGTGCACGTCTAAGGAGTGCAGGATCCCTTCCCCTTTATTTTGAGGATTAGGGAAGAAGGTTGACAAATGGATAGATTGGTTGAGAGCTACACTGGACACCACTTACAGGCATAAAGGAAGGGTTAGTCCTGAGGGAGACCCTGTCAGCATGAAAAATAATGAAGGGTTCCACAGCCATAAGTGCTTGTAGCTCAGACACTCTTCTAGCTGAAGTGCTGGCCAGAAGCAAGGCTGTTTTCCAAGAGAGGAATTTTAACTCTGCTGACACTGCAGGCTCAAAGGGGGTTAGCGTGAGTTTTTCCAGTACAGACTTAGGGTCCCAAGCAGGGGTGGGGGCTCTCCTTGGTGGCCTTAAGTTGTTTGCCCCTCTCAGGAACTGTTTTATGACGGGGTGAGAGAAGAGAGGTGGTTCAGTGTTGTAATGAGCTGAGATTGCAGAGGCATGGATCTTAATGGAAGAGGATAGGCCTCTGTGCAGTAGATCTGCTAGGTAATCCAGGATTAGCAGTAAGGAGGGCAGTGCCGGGTCCTCTCCTTTAGACTTTTGACTTCAGGAACAATACCTTTTACACTTATAAAGCATAGGATTTCCTTGTACTGGGTCTTCTTGCTTCAATAATGACATCCAGCACCTGCTTGCTTAGGCTGGTCACTGGGGGGTATTCAAGGAATAAGCCAGGCTGCAAGATTCAGGGTTTGCAGTTGCGGATGCAAGAGCTGTTCCTCCTCCTGAGTGAGGAGGGTTGGGATCTGGGGTAGGTACCAGGGTGGCACCAGTGACAGGCTGCGTACTAGTGGGTACCAGTGCTGGCGTGGCCAGTCCAGGGCAATCAGGATTGCCCTTGGCCTGTCCTGTCTTATCTTGAGTAATATTCTTGTGAGAAGAGGCAAAGGGGGAAATGCATAGATTGACAGGTTTACCCACTGGAAGAATAGGGCATCCACTTTCCAGGCCCTGCTGTGAGGTGTCCTTGTGCAGAATTTGCTGAGCTGGTGATTGAAGGGGGAGGCAAAAAGGTCCACCTCCAGGGTCCCCCATTTCTGGGTTAGAAGGCTGAAAGTGCTGGGGTCTAATTGCCATTCGTGTGGGTCTAGGAGATTTCTGCTTAAGTCATCTGCTAGAGAGATTTGTTTGCCTGGCAGGAGTTGAGTTTGCAGATGAATATGCATGTCCAACGCAGTGTTCCACAGGGCCATGGCTAGCCTGGCAGAGTGGGTAAGAATGGGTTCTTCCCTGCTTGTTGATGTACCACATAACTGTGGTGCTGTCTGTCTTTATTAGAAGGGGTCCGTGTGAGAGCAGGGATCTGAAAGCGTGCAGAACAGCTAGCATTTCTTTTTGGTTGATGTGCAGATGAATTTGACTTGGGCTCCAGTGGCCCTGAATGCACTTTTCGTCCAGATGTGCCCCATAGGCATAGTCTGATGAGTCTTTAGGGTCTTGGTGGCGTAGGGTTGAGTAAAGGGAAGTCTCTTGTTGTGGTTGCATGCTGCTGCCCACCAAAGAAACTCTGTCCTTAGACAAGGTATTATAGGCATGACGGTTTCCAGGTCCTGAGAATGTTGGTACCAAAGACTTTGTACCAGTGAAGTTTCCTCATATGGAGTCTGGCATATGGAATTAGTAGAATGCAAGAATCCATGAACCCTAGGGCCTGCAGCATTTTCCTTGTGGATAGCTGGGTTCTGGTGGCCATTTGAGTGAAGTAGCCTGTTAGATAGGCTTGCTTTTCTGGAGTAAGGAATGCCATCTGGGATGCTGTGTCCAAGCTTGCTCTCAGGAATACAATCTTTTGACTGGGGACTAATTTTGATTTCTTTGCGTTGATAGTGTACCCCAGGGAGGTTAGAAGGTTCTTTACAAATGTCAGGTGCTGCAACAGCTTTTCCTGTCTGCTTGAATCAGGCAATCGTCCAAGTAAGGGTAAATTTGAATATTTCTCTGTCTGCAATAGGTGGAGCCAGGCATTTTGTGAAAACTCTAGTAGAAGTGGATAAGTCAAAGGGAAGTGCAGAGAACTGATAATGCATAGATCCTGCCCTGAAACGTAGATATTCCCTGCAGGAGTCCCTGACTGGGATGTGCAGATAGGCCTCCTTTAGGTCTAGGGTGGCTAACCAGGTATCCTTGGACAGCATAGGGAGAAGCTGCTGTAGGGTGAGCATTTTGAATTTTGGTACCACCAGGAAGGGGTTTAGAATGGATAAATCTAAGAGTGGGCGCCAAGTGCCCTCTTTTCTTGGTACCGGGAAAAGTCTTGAATAAAAACCTTGGCCTATCTGTTCTGCAGGAACAGGCTGAATTGCCCTTATGAAGAGCAGGGACTGAACCTGGTTTTGTGCCTCTGCCCACTGGTTTGGAAGAAGGCCTGGGAACCCTTTCAGGGTTGGCAGCATGTGGAAATAAAATTTGTACCCCTGGGATACTATGTTGAGGACCCATTGATCGCTGGTGATGGAGGTCCAGTTTTTTGCATGGTGGGCAAGTTTTCCTCCTAGGAGCATGAGCAACTGGGCAGAGGTGAGGAGTGGAGTTGAGAAGTCATTGTGAATTCTTTCCGTAAGGGGGTGGCTTAGCACTCCCTGCTTTAGAAGTGGAGGTACTCCATTGCTTAGACCTCTGAATACCCTGAGACTGTAATCCGCGGGGTCTGTTTCCCCTGGGTCTAGTTTGAGATGGCCTTGAAGGGGCTGGAAAGGACCAATGTTTTGAGGGGCAATGCCTACTGAATCTTGGAGGCTGCACCTGCAAAACATCTTTGACTGTCTGCATAGACTTAGCCTTTTCTTCCATCTTTTTTAAAACCTCTTCTGCTTTGGTGCCAAACAGATTGTCCTTGTTCAGGGGAGGGTCCAATAATTTTGATTTGACATGGTCTGGCAAGGTCTGCTCCTTAAGCCAGGCATGCCTTCTATGTACAGAACCTGTGACTGCTGTCCTGCAAGATGCTTCTAGGGCGTCAAACCCACATTGCAGGGTATGCTTGCCGACTTGGCTTGCAGAATGCATAAGCTCCTGTAATTCTTTATTTTCTGCACAGTCAGGAAAGGTAAATAATTTTTGCTTAAGTTCCATAGTATGTTGCTGGTATTTCAGCATGTGGAACTGACAATTCAATGCTCTAATGGCGAGAGTTGCAGAGGTGTATACTTTTTTACCCCATCTGTCTAAAGCTCGTGAAACACTGTCTGAGAGGGTGGAATTCTTAGCTGTAGTTGCTTTTATTCCTTTAGGTCCTTGGGAGAGGACCTCTGGATCAGCAGTAGGAATTTTGAAGAGAAATTTGTGAGAGTCAGGGGCTCTGTTGTACTATCAGGTTTCCTTGGAGCAGGAGTTAGGCTGGATTCCATAAAGACATCATCCACAACATCCAGAACAGAAGGGATAGCTAAGGGTCTGTGCTGTGGTATCTTTTTGGACTGAGGATAATCCTGGCATTCCCAATGGAAATGCTCTCTCAAAGTATGTAAGGTTTCACCAAAAGAAAAATCCTATGGAGGGAAGGCAGAAGGAATGGATTTGTCTGCATCTGAATCCTCATAGGCAGATAAAGACATGTCTTCATATTCAGAAACCTCAGTCATCAGACTTTTGGTCAGATAAAGCTGCTAGGGACAAGTCTCTTTCTTTTAGCATCGGAAGGCTGGCTTCCCCTAATCAGCATGATCAGGTCTTTTAGCATCGGAAGGCTGGCTTCCCCTAATCAGCATGATCAGGTCTTCTGCCATTTTAAGCATTTGAGTTTGGGTTGTCGTTTTTTTTTTTTTAGGCATAGCTCGTACTCTTGGCCTAAGAAACTCGGTAGTTTTAGAAAGAACTGAAGATGCAAAAGAAGTTGTTGGTTTGAGTCGAATATCTGTAGTGTGAAGAACTTCCTCAGAAGCCGGTGCCTGGACAGCGGCTCTGGACCCATCCAAGGTAGAGACATCAGCAGGTTCCGTAGTCAAAGAAGAGTCTCGTGGCACACCCGAACTCCGGACAGGTCTCTGTAGCAGCCTGCAAATCCATAGAAGCAGGCATCAGGGGCTGCGAAAGCTCCTCACTGAGTACCGGCGAACTGACGACTAAATTAACGGAAGCGTCGTCAGCAGTTTTGGACAGGTGCAGTCTGTCTCTGTCTTTATCCTTGCATTTTGTCAGAAGATCAGTAATCGGATGGCTTACCGAAGCCATTTCAGAATACGGAGATAGAGAACAAAAGTACTTAGCTATAATAAGGGCCCATCGACGAATACTTCGGGCGTTGAACAAGGCACAAAACAGACAGCGAGGTAGGTCGTGGTCTGGGTCTAAAACAGATGACACAGTAAGAATGGAAATCTCGGTGTGGTATTTGCTTTCCACAGACGAGACAATTGTTAACTTTTTCTGACATCGGTTAGAGCAAGAAAAAAGGATCCCCAACAGGGTACTTAGCTTTCGAAGACTTCAGGATGATTCAGTTTCAGAAAGAAAACTCAGGTAGCGGCCGACCAGCACTCATGTGAAGTACTTCTGCTTCGGGTTCCTTGGCAAGAAATACTGATGTAATGGCATTGGCTGCCTGTTTTTATACCTCTGACGACCGGACGTCAGTCTTGAAGCAATAGCAACTGACGCAGAAATACTAAGCCTCTGGTATTCAGGCAGACTGAGGGCTACCCCTGGTAAGATAACCCAAGTGTGATGACTGCAATAGTGAAACACGAAGAACATCCACTTAAAACAGTCACAGGTGGCTCAGGCAAGGTATTTAACAATGAGGTGGATTTCCTGTACCTGCTGAGCCTTATTGCAGTTGCAAATACTGCACTGTTTGATTATATGTGTGCACTCTACCTCCCTCTTCACTTTAATACAGTTCATGACAAGGATCTGACAAGTGCATACAGCCCTTCCCAGTGTATGCTCATGTTTTACTTTATTTTATTTCATTTTAAACCATGTAATCCTTTCAGGCATATGTAGGGTTTTCATCAAACTGCTTAGTTACCTTAGAGTCACAAGGGTTGATGCCGAAACAACTACACCCCAGGCTACAGGATAAAGCTCATGGCAGTACACAACATTAACTGTCTAAGCTAAACGGACATACCTGCAGAGAGTATGCCAAATCTGTTGATACACAGCAGAATCATAACACTGTCATAATGAATGATACTGCTTAACACTACATAGTAACTCAAGAAACAATGCATAAGGCCACTTTCCCAGTCCTGCTCAACCAAGACTGAGCACGGCATCTGAGCTGCTTGGAATGGGACCCTCTCCCTGCTGGTTGCATGTAACACACAAAAACTCACTACCACCCACCCTTACCTATAGAGAAAGCTTCAGTTAAATATTATTTCTCTATTCATAAAACGTAATCCCCCTGTTCATCTAACACCAGTAAGTCAGACCATAACCACAGCTAAAGCAATACGTCATATCTGCTTCTTGAACTCAGTCACTTTTAACAACCACAACAAACTACAAACTTAATACCCATACAAGAGTTTCAAGGCCTTAACAATAGTGGCAGAAGTACAGTTGTGGTACAAACTTGCCATAAAGGTAGATGTTTGTGCAGGTTCAATGTAATGGTCCTTACTTTTGGGATTCTTTCTTGCAGATAGCCCAACTGGTTGTCCTGACATCCAGAGTGCTACCTTCCTCCCAAGGTGCCGGCATTCACCCTCCCACCACTACACAAGGATGATGGCTGTATAACTGGTGCACTAGCAGGCAACTTCTTCGGGTCTTCCCTCCCTTAGCAAGAAACAGGTAAAATATTCCAGCACAAAATCAAAAGCTGACCAGACGGTTACAGCCCTCCGTTTCCCAGCTCCGCACCAAAGGTCCTCAGTCTCCCTCTCCAGGTAGTAGGTTCATAAAAACAGCAAGGGTCCTGATATGGAAGGTGCAAAAAACAGAACTAGGGTGCAACCCCAACCCATACAGAGAAGAGGTGTGAGAGTAACTGCTGTGCAACAGTGAAAGTACATGAACACCTACATTTATGGTAATTTCTTAACACAACCACACTGCGTTGATCATAGTACTCACATCTGCAATCCTTACTTTTTGAGGGATTCCCACAGCATGAGGAAGTGGTAGATGAAGATATGTTGCCAGGAGGACAGGCTTTACAGGACAACACAGGGAATTACCATCCTGGCCCAAAAGGCTAACTCTAGATTGCAGTGCATAAAGTGTGAACAGAATTGCAAGTTACTGCTTCCAGAACAGACTGTGTGGTCACTTCTCTAAGGAAGGCTGTGACAACTGGAGTGGCTTTAGCGGAAAAGACGCAGATTATGACTCGGAACAGATATGTCAACATTTAAGAAAAGCAATGAGAAAGCCATTTAGATTCAATCAGTTTGCTGGTTTCCCTTTTGCTAAGGAGACAAACAGATTATCTGTATAATCTACATTTTACATGCCCTCGTAGTATATTAAGGAGGAGCACTGAATGTCTGCTTACCAAGGTAATACCCACCAAAAATCAGTGTCTTCCAAGATAAAAAGTGGAGAGGGGCAGAAGTGGCTGTTTTGTAAGTGCTTCTCTAAGACAGAAGTTAAGATCCCAGTGAAGTGAAACATTTTTTCTTGGAAGCCTAATATGCAGGACCACCCTGAGAAAAGTACAGTTGTGTCTACTTACATGCATGTAGATGTTTGAGTGTTTTCACTGTTACAGTAACTGTATAGATTCGCCTTGCTGTGACAGCCCTTGGCAAGCCCAAGTACCAGAGATTAAAACTCCATCCTCCTGGGCTGCTAGTCACTCTACACCTGACATCAGGACATCTGGGTACAAGTGTCATCGGCCAGTGCCATCTCACAGGTCTTTCTTGCCCCAGAAAGGGAGGAGACCTCAAAGGTGAAGCTGCAAAGCCTGCAGCACAGATCACCCCAATGGTCCTTAGTGTGCCTGGGAAGAATTCTAAAAACATAAAAATGGGAGAGAGAAAGAGAGGGAATTGGAAAGGAGCAGGGAGAGAGGTGCCCACCCCAAACTGCAGGCATTACAGAGGGAATGGAGGGAGACAGAATATACTGCAACAGTGAAGACGCTCTAACATCTACTTTTATGGTAAGTAGGCAACTGTACTATGTTCACTGTGTTTCATTGTTGCAGTAATAATTGTACGGGACGATTCCAAAGCTGAGAAAAAAAGGGGGGGCCAATATAAAAGTAGATTTAGGCAGAAGTCAGAATGCCCTGTAGGACTGCAGAAGCAAATCTAGTCCTGGATTTGGAGAAAAACGACAGATTATGTTGTTTACTAAAATTATGAGGACCAACTGGCAGCCTCTAGAATTTTCCTGGTAGGGACCCCTCTGAGGAAGGAACGTATGATGGCTGTAGCTCTGACGGAATGAGATTTGATATGTAATGGAACTTGCTTTCAGTGAAATTTGTAACAGAAAGCAATACAGTTAGAAATCCACTTAGGATTTCATAGTTTACTTCTAGCATAGGCTACAAAAAGCTGGTTGGATTTCCTATCTGCCTTGGTCATGTCCAGAAAGTATGACGGTTATCTATGAACAATAAAGGAAAGAAGGATCCCTCCCCCATTTTGAAAATGGGGGGGGGGGCCAGGAAGTGAACGGACTGATTTAGGGTAAATTCAGAAACCACTTGGGTTAGTTTCGTGAGAAACTTTGTTCTGGTAAAAAATAAGAAAATGTTCAGTGCACACAAGTGTCAGGGGTTCCGAGACCAATCTAGCTGAAGTGATGGCCACTAAAAAGCTGTCATCCAAGAGAAAAAGTAGAATATTAGCTGTAGCAGCAGGCTGAAAAGGAGGAAGGGTAAGCCTTTCCATGAAAATGAGATGATACCAAATGAGAGTGGGAGCTCTTCTGGGAGGTCTCAAGTGAATGACAACCTTCAGGAATTGTTTCAACAGTGGATAAGAGCAGAAAAGAGGTTGCATAGGAAGGCAGGCAGAGACAGCTGAAGAACGAATTTTCAAGGATGAGTAGGAGAGTCCAGGTTTAATTAAATGAGTAAGATAAGGAAGCATCTGGCTGATCTGCTGTTTTTGGAAAAAAATATGCTGTGGCTGGTACAAAACAGAAACCCTTTTCCATTTAGAATTGCATGATTTTCTGGTACTATGCCTTTTTTTTTGTTTCTTTTAAAATATTCAGGACATCCTTTTCCAAGAGAAGGCCTTTCTCAAAAGCTGGTGAATCAGCCATGCTGTCAGTCTCAAGGTGCAGAGACTGGGGTGTATGATGGAATCCTTGTCTTGGGTTTGAAGATCCAATGTTGAGATAACAACCATGGTCTCTCCCTGCTCAGGATGTGTAGGAGAGGGGAAAGTACAGTTGTGCACACTTACCATAAATGTAGATGTTCAAGTGTATTCACTGTTGCAGTTATCCCTGCTGTGGTAGCCTTCGGCCGGCCCGAATACAAGAGTCAATGTTTTTGTGTCAGCTGCTGTTGCCTATAGTCTGACGTCAGGTCATCAGTGCTATAAAGCAAGGCAGCCGACACCATTACATCAGTTTTTCTTGCCCTAACCAGTCAGAAGCACAAGGAAATATGGTAAAGTGGTCTTGGTGGCTAAAAGCCACCGTGAGAAGCTTATGTCCCCCTAAGAAAAGAGGATATAAGGGGGAAGGAAACCAGGAGTGCAACAATGAATACACTCAAACATCTACATTTATGGTATAGTAAGTGTACACAACTGTACTATGTTCTTTCTGTTTCACTGTTACAGTCATCACCTGTGAAAGGATTCCCAAAGCTGAGGAGAGGGGTGGAAGTATTAGTTAGAGACCTAGGCATGGGTCAACATGCCCTGCAGAACTGCAGAGGCAAACCCTGCCCTAGCCTTAGAGAAAAGAGGTAGTTGGATGAGAAGACGTCGATTTTTGTCTAGATTCAGTAGTGCGAGAGGCCTCCTTGGAAGCCGGTGCACTTGGGTCACGGCTCCAGACCCAACTGAGGCAGAGACAGCCAAAGACTGGGAAGACGAAGATGATTTCTGCGGCATACCAGGCTTCAAAAGGGTTTCGGTAGAGGCCTGCGTAGATATCGATTCAGACATCAAGGGCTACGAAAGCGCCTCACTGAATTCCGGAGAACTGACGACCTGCTTAGTGGTAGAGTCGTCGGAAGGCTTAACCTTGCGTGGTCTATCTCTATCTTTATCTCTGCATTTTTTGGAATGTCCACGGATTGCTGGCTGACGGACGCCATTTTGGAATGCGAAGACAGAAGATGAAAATACCTGCCTACAATAAGTGCTCTACGGCAAATGGTTCTTGTGTTAAAGAGGGCACAGAACCGGCAACGGGGGACATCATGGTCTGGGCCTAAACAAGTGACGCAGTACAAACGGAAGTCTCTGTGTGGGATTGGCTTATCACAGGCGAGACACCTGTTAACTTTTTCGGACATCAGTTAGTGCAAGAAAAAAAGGATCCCCAATGAGATACTTAGCTTTAGACATTTTCAGCTGTAATTCAAACTCTGGTAGCGACCGACCGGCGCACTTGCGAACTGCTTCTGCTATGGGCTCCACGGCAAGAAAGACTGATGTAATGGCGTCGGCTGCCTTGCTTTATAGCACCGACGACCTGACGTCAGACTACTGGTGACTGCAGCCAATTCAGAAAAACAGTGACTCTGGTATTCGGGCTGGCCAAGGGCTACCATAGCAGGGATAACCCCACAAGTGATGACTGCAACAGTGAAACACGAAGAACATCCAATGTTGTCTTGGCTGAAAGACAGCAATGAGAATCATCTTTGGTCATTCCTCCCTGATTTTCAGCAATACCCTGTGGATGAGGGTTATGGGAGGGAACACATAAACAGATCTGTCAACTGGCTGGAGAATGTATCCATCCTCCAGGCCTTTGGATGTTTGGCTCTTGTGCAAGACTTTTGAAGCTGGCAGTTTTGGAACGAAGCAAAATGCCCATTTCCGGCTCACCCCAAATTTGGTAGAGGAGTTGGATGACTTTCCCATTTTAGGGTCCAATTGTGAGGGTCCACCTTTGACTTGCAAGAAAGTTGTTTACCTCTGGCAAGTACACTGGGCTAAAAGATGAAGCCCCAGGTTTGTAATATGTCCCATAAGAACATAGTCAAGAGGCACAGAGGGTATGAGTGCCCCCCCGCCGTAAAATGGGAGTTAGAAGCCATGACCTGCAAAGCAATCTCGGATCCAACCAACAAACCTTTTTCTTCAACTCGTGTCGATATAACAGGGTCAAGAGGTATGCAACGGAGGTTTCTAACACTTCCTTGGTCATACAAAGAGACTATAAAGGCATCTCCTGTCCTTCAACTACCACAAAGCTTTACAAGCTGGCCCAGATACTTCTCCCTACATTTTTTTTACAGGGTTGATGGACTGGCAGACACCATAATGTGTGAGGATTCCTGACACCCTTTTTCTTTCTCTAATCACTGAGCAAGAGACACGGCCCTACAATGAATCACACACATATTAAAATAAGCACAACGGGGGCATTTTCAAAAGCCAAGTTCTGGGCCTAAGCAAAAAAGCACAATGACTGCAAGTCCCAATGAGGAATCTTTTTTTCCACAATCAAGAGAGCTGTTACTCCTAGTAGTCATACAAGCACATACAAATGAGGGAATGAAGCCCCCCCCCCCCAAGGCAGCACTTAGCTTTGAAGAAGTTCTCTGGTCTATGGACTGACCTACATAATCTATGACATGGATGCTTCTGGCTCTGATGGCAGTAAAGAACTGAAAGATGTCACCAGCTGGCAATTTTTACATTCAGACGTCCTGACATCACGTGAAGGGTGTTTGCCAGCCCAGGAGGGGGGCATTAAATCCCTGGTGGTTGGGGCAGTCAAGGGCTGCCACAGCAAGGAAAACCTATAAAATTATTACTGCAACAGTGAAACGTGATGAACATATGCTTAACAGATGTCCTGTAATACAACGAGGCCACAGATAGGCAGGCTCAAACAGCAGAAGCATGCACTTTGACAGAGGCATAACTCAGTTTTATAAATGTCTAACAAATATTCCAAAACCACAGCCACTTTAGCTTTGTTTGTGACTAGGTTCTTGGACAGGCACAACAGGAATGATCTCTTCCACTTAGTCACGTAAGATTTCTTTTTGTTTTGATTTGTTTCATAGCCTCAAGCATCATATTCACATCCTAAGGGTACACTTCAAATAGAGAAAACTATAAAGCAATTAAGACAAGAAGTGTTACTGTTAGAAGAGTATAGAAGAGGGAACAAATAAAAAAATACTCAAAAACGTGATAAAAGCAATGCGCAGTATCAGTACAGATCAAGATTCACTGTGTACTATCACAAATAAACTATATCAACACAGGCAGAAAAACAGAGAAGATAATCTGAAAAATATAAATAAAAAGTACAAAAAAAACCCAATTTACCGATGACCCAAAAAAAATTTAGACAATTAAGAAACAAGGCAAAAATAAATAAATAAACAAATAAATAAATAAGAAGAAATAGACACAATTTGGAGAATATCTATGACAATCCCATGGAACACAACAAAGATGCTAAATGGATGGAAGTTGTTGTGTCTTTTGGCTTTTCCCGGTTAGGGGTCGCCACAGCGGCACTCCGGTCCGCTAATGATTGGCAGAAGATTTTTACGTGCCGAGTAGCCAGCCCTGACGCACAACCTTCAATGAAGGTTACCCATTTATGCACGTCTCCACACAGAAGACGCTCTAGCTAAGAATCGAACAGGACAACGTCTTACTGTGAGGCGACAATGCTACCGCAGCACCATCACCGCGCTAAATGGATGGAAGTAGTAAAAGAAAAAGAAGTTCAAATACACAGGATATGAAATGGGATTAAAATAACAGAGAGATTGAGACAAAGTTAAGAAAAGCTCCTAAATAGAAAACCCCAGGCCCAGATGCAGTACCTAACGTCTGGCTAAAAGTATTAACATCTTTACATGAAGATTTAGCCACAAGTAAGAACTATTAATATGTGCACCCCAACCAAACATCGGCCTGGTTAATAACAGAAAAACTTAAAGAGCGAACCTGCATGCTATCCTAAGAACTATAGACCAATAACTTGCCTTCCAACGGTGTATAAAATATACACTGGAATTGAAGCCAACAGAGTTTACAATCACTTAGAAGAAAGCTCAACTATGGCACCAGAAGAACAAGAAACAAAAGAAAGTCATATGGAACAAGGGATCATTGTTGTTAAAGTCATAATGGAAACTGTAAAAAGGGGAAGAATTTAAGCATGGCATGGATAGACTACAAAAAAAGCATTTGACAGTATTCCACATTCATGGATCAGAGTGCTTAAAAATGTATACTATACACCCTACACTGACTGATCACATTACAGTGACCACAAAACAGTGGCAAGTCACTTTGCAGTTAATCCATGAAAAAGAACAAATTATTATTCCAGGTATAAAAATTCAAAGGAGGATATTTCAAGGTGACACCCTGTCACCGTTGCTCTTTTGTCTTGCCCTTAACCCATTAAGCTGTCTACTGAACAGATTAGGTCATGGCTACAGTTTGGCTCCCAGAAAACAGCAAAGTGTAAAGATGTATCTTCTTTTTGTAGATGATTTAAAACTGTACAGTACATCAGATGAAGAAATGAAAGCACAACTGCAAATGGTCTTGCTTTTGATAAATGTGCAAAGCAACCTTTAAAGCAGGAAAGCTGCAGCACCAAGAAAACATCAGTTTGGGACAGGAATGTGATACAAAATAACTTGAGCAAGAGGGAGTGCATAAATATTTGGGAAATGATGAAGGATTAACAATAAAACATGAACAAATGTGAGTAAAACCCAGTAAAGATTATTTTAGAAGGCTTAAATTAATACTGAAAAGAGTTGACATCTAGCAATACAGTCCAAGCTATAAACCAATTTGCTCTTCCTGAACTAACTTATTTGGAGTGACTGAATGGTCCCAAAAGGTGCTGGCTAGGTTGGACAGGAAAACAAGAAGGATGCTTCATGCTCAAACGATTTAAAAAAAAAAAAAGCAGTACATACCAAGACTATATATTCCCCGTTCAGAAGGAGGTATGGGCCTCCTCTAAATCGATTACTTGTATAGATCTGCAATCATGGGACTGCATACACATCTCATATCTGCTAAATTCACAAGACCAAAACATCGTGAACGTTTTGAAACATGAGAATAAAGTCTAAGATGACTTCACCTGTTTAGTTTAGCAGAAGCATAACAGTATCAAGCAGAAATGGAAAACAAACCAATAATAGATTAAAAAAAAAATAGGCAGCAACTGAATGTGCCAAAAGCAAAAGAAAGGATATAAGGTGAAAGATCAAATGAGAAGGCAAGAAATGTGGAAAAAACAAATATAGTTGCAAGTACAGAAAACTCTTGGAACAAGCTCATGTTGATCAGGATCTAACACAGGAATGGTTAAGGAGCTGTGAATTTTAAACCAAAAGACAGAAGATTAATATTGACGGCCCAAGTCCATTGAAAACGTGGGAAAAACAGACAAATGTAGGTTTTGTAAAACCGAACTGGAAACAGTTGCACATCTTGTTGCCGGTTGTGATATACTAATGGCAGAATGACTGTATACTGAACGGCATAATAACTTGGCGAGATTCTTGCATTGAGGATTGTGCAAATATTATAATACTGAAGAAGATGATAAACACTGGAAACATGAGCCACAAAGAAGTACAGAAAGTGATGAAGTTTATATCACATGGGATCCCCCATTACCAACAGTTCCAACAGACAGATGCGAGAAAACCAGATATACTAGTCCATCAAAAGAACTCACAAGTAGCATTGATCATTGAAATTACTACACCCAATGACTACAGTGTCTTATGGACAAAGACACAAAGTCATACAATACCAAGAACTGCAGGCAGAAATGAGGGCAATATGGAAGGACACCTGGACAGTTTCAATAGTAGTAGGAGCAATGGGTCCTATAAAAAAAAAATTTACAGTCGTACATAGATATGTTACCGACACATGTAACTCCGTATGAACTGCAGGAGTCATTACTGGCCACACTGCAGGTGCTGCGAAGAGCACTTATGGCTAACATCAAAGATTGAAACAATGCTAATTTCATGAACTTTACAAATCACACTGACTTAGAATGGGGTCCATTCCCGTCATGGTATTAGAAACCCAAAAGACTGAGAAATTAAAAAAGAAAAAAAAACACACTAAGCATGAAAACATCAGCCTTATAGTAGCCATGCTGAGGTGCAAGAGGGATCCTTTGTTTTGAATAAGGTCTACATGGTGAAGAAACAATTTCCATTTTCCCTTGTTACACTGTGAAGGGGATAACTAGTGTTGGCTTAAAAGTGGAGCCATTTGACAGACTTCTGTCCTTTCCCCTTGATTTTTAGGAGCACTCTTGGGATTAACAGTACAGGAGAAAAAGTATAAAGAATCAGACCTGTCCAGCTCCAGAAGAAGCCACCTCTTTTCAAAGTTTTTGGTGTGCTGCTGTACAACAGAATTGCTTCAGCAGTCTATTCAAAGGTGAGGCAAACAGGTCTACTTCTGGTACAGTACTCCCTGTTTAACATTCACAAATGGATGTCTACTTGAGATCTGCTCAGCCTGTCTACTAGCACATTTGGGTTGAGGGATGTAGGCTACTGCCAGACTCATGTTCTACTCAATGTACTATCTCCGATGCTAATACCGCAAGTCCGCAGAGGAGATACGACTGAGCCACCCCGAGGATTGTTTACATACCATAATGTGGTGATATTACCTAATGTAACAACGTAAAACATCTTCCTTGAACATGTGGGTTAAAGTCTTAAATTTCAGAATGATCACCATCATTTCCTGTTAGCATTCCACTGAACACTGAATTTGTACAGTGCCGACACAGGAATTGTAAGTCCACTGAAGCTGCTGGTTCAAAAGGAGGTAGAGTTAGTTTCTCTAGAACATTTCACTGAAAGTCAAATTAGTGTGCACTTTTCACTGAAAGCTCAATTCACTGAAAGTTAAATATGGCCTTTTCCCCACTGTAGTGCAACCGTGGAGTTAGTATATATAGTAAGGGGGGTGTAAATATTTTGAACTATGTACATGGATACTTGCAATTCCAATATATTACTCTTTTCCGAACATAATATATGCCCCCCACACCCCCCTTACTATATATACTACAGTGGGGAAAATGCCATATATAACTTTCAGTGAAATGTGTTTCAGTGAATTGAGTTTTCAGTGAAATGTCCTAGACCTATATACATTTATATATATATATATATATATATATATATATATATATATGTACGTATATACAGTACACACACACATATATATATATATACATATATGTGTGTGTGTGTACACACACACACCACATATATATCTGCCCATCTCTCTTTCACTCTCTCTCTTATACAACACACATATACATATATGTAGATAGCTAGATATCTATCTACGTGTGTGTGTGTGTGTGTGTGTAAGCACCCTCAGTAAGAATGATAGCTAGGAAATCCAGAAGACATATGCCAATTCATCTACTTCAGAGACATGGGAATCAGACCCTTAAGTGGCGGTTCCACCTTTCTCTTTTTCGAGGGTGCTCCATACAGAAGGTATAGCCAGTGCTGGCTGTTTGGATTTCAAAAGGTTCATAAGGTCTTCAGCGAGCTGGACGAACATTGGAACGAAGACAGAAATGATGCACTGGCAGACCCAAGCCAAGGTAGGCTGGCTGGCAATAGTTTGGCCCTCAGTGCTTTGTGTTTCATAGTTTCAGATAAGACCAGCCTTGAGGTACTGGGTTGTGAAAGGACAAGAGACACCTTAATTCAGTTCCAAAGAACCTCCTGATGAACAAATGCCCTGGGGTATTGCCCTTCCCTTTGGCAACAAGAATTTGAGCCTCTAACACCAACAGGTCCACGCTATCAGGAGGTGCATTACAGTTATTGGTCCGGGCAGACATGTGAGCCACCAAAGGTATGCCAGCTTACAAAGCGGTCATGCCAATGGAGCTTGGCTGCAACAGATTCCTTGGTAAGGGGCTGTACAACTACCTCTCTACAGTTGGAATCTCAAGACCCAGGGAGATCTTATTTTTTACCTTTGGCCTACCCCCCCGTGTCTCTTGATGGAACGAACCCCCCCCCCCCCCGCCATCACAATCAAGCAAGCATCACTTTTTTTTTTGCTGCACACTCCTGGAAAGATGGACTTTTACAGACCATCCTCAGGATGAAACTGGTACAATGTGGACAGCAGTCCACATTGTGCTGAGGGTCAAGGCAAAACAAGTACAGACTATGGAAATCCTTATGTGGAGTCTGCTTCCTACAAGTAATGCAACTTAATTTTCACAAAGGTTTCAGTATCAGATTAGATCCAAACATTAGCTAATACAGGTCAGTACTTTGAAGAAAAGATGCAAAAAATTTCCTATGGAGTATTTATCTAGCTCCTATAAGCAAGCAGACCAACGGACAGACAGAACTACAAAACAAGCTGCACAGCAACAAAGATCTTAAGATAGCACTGGCCAATGCATCACTTACACCACCATCATCTTTGTGTAGTGGTGGGAGGGTGTCAACTGAGGCCCTGGGGAGAAGGCAGTGCTCTGGAACTCAGAGTAGGGCTATCGGCCAACTTCAATCTCAAAAGTAAGGACTGTAAAGAGTAGTTGTGTAAAATCTTACCATAACCATAGATGTCCTTCTCTTCTATATGCTGCAGTATTTGCAACATAAGAGGAGTCTGCCTCTGGTAGACTCGTCCAGCCTGCCAGCATCCAAAAGTCTTCATGCTACTACAAGGTATGTGCTACGCCGCAACACATTACGCATATGTCGGCCATAAAGAGACGTCGGGCATAAAGTGGACATCACCACGCACCTACCTCAGAACTGTATGCCACCCAGCACCAGCCTGAGATTCTGGCTGGGAAGCATATCAGCAGGAAACTAGGCAAGCATCAGGGGGAAGACAGGGTGAGGAATGCAATATTGCAGCATACAGAACAGAAGGACATCTATGGTTACCATAAGATTTTACACAACTATTCTACGTCTTTCTATTCATATGCTGCAGTATTCATCACATAAGGGAGAATGCCAACTCTCAAGCTTGGGACAGGTTGGGAGGAGGCACAACTGATGCTTTCCTAATAAATTCATGTAGGATTGCTCCTGCAAACTCAGCTCTGGACTTGGAGATGTGTCAAGCTTGTAGTGTTTTGCGAAAGTATGGACAGAGGACCATGTAGCTAGCTCCAGAATGGTGCCAATGTCCAAACCTCTAAAATAAATACCCCCGAGGAGGACACTGCTCTGGTGGAGTTAGACTTCAATGCAGAAGCAAGTGTCTTTCCATTTGACAAATAACAAAAGGAAATGTCTTTACATATCTAGTTGGAAATAGTTTGCTTGGAAACTGACTTACCCAGAGCTCTTGGGTGGTAAGAGACAAACAGGCAGTCTGATTTGCAAATATGCTTGGTCTTGTCAAGGTAGTATCTAAGTTGTCTGCGCACATCTAAGGTGTGTAAGATTCTCTCACTGGGGCACTGGGGTGAAGGAAAAAAGGTAGGAAGGTTAACGAACTGATTTAAAGACAACTCATTCACTACGTTAGGCATAAAGGTAGGGTTTGTACGCAGGGAAACCTTATATCTATGGAAGACAGTGAAGGGGGAATAGACATCAGGGCCTGTAACTCTGAAACCCTTCTAGCAGAGGTAATTGCCACTAACAAGACAGTTTTCCAAGCATAACGTTGCAGGGAAGAGGAGCTTGCTGGTTCAAAGGGTGCACGTGTAAGCTTCTCGAGCACAAAACTGAGATGCCAAGGAGGGGGTATTGGTTTCCTTGGAGGTCTGATATGAAGAAGGACACCTTACTCAGGTTGTACAGAACAACCAGGACATCAACTGACAGCGGTTGCAGGTCCTTTTTATGACACTAGAAGGAAAAAGTACAGTTTTGTACCTACCATAAATGTAGATGTCCGATAGATATGCAACTGCAGTCATAAAGTACAGTTTTGTACCTACCATAAATGTAGATGTCCGAACTGGATAGCATCTGCAGTCATAACAAGTGGGTTGTCCTGTCGTCAGGCAGCCCTGCAGTCGGCCGGATTCCAAAGTCCGGGTCCGGCTTCGGCTGATGTCGCACTCCACCCGACGTCATCTCTGTTGGTCTTCGGGTATAAAAGCATCAGCCGACGCCATTTTCCTCAGTGTTTCTTGCCCCAGATGCCAGTAGCCCTCTTGCAGGCTAAAATTTGGATAGATGCCAATGTTTCCAAATAGATAGAGGTAAACACAACAATAAGCATATATGTACATATATACAAACAAATACACCATAAAAGACTCCCCAACAGCTAGCTATTAGGAGGGTAAACACCCTAGGAGTACCACAGAGGGAAGGAGGGAGGGTAATCCTGACTGCAGATGCTATCCAGTTCGGACATCTACATTTATGGTAGGTACAAAACTGTACTATGTCCTTTATGGATGCATCTGCAGTCATAACAAGTGGGTAGAATACCATAGCCAACTAGGGAGGAGGATAAAAGTAGATTATGGTGTGTTTAGGATCCCTTGCAGTACAGCAGTGGCAAACCCTGCTCGGGATCTGGAATATAGAGGCAAATTATAATGCTTGGCAAATGTATGCACGGAGGTCCAAGTAGCCGCCTCAATAATGTCTTTGGTTGCCACTCCTCGTAAGAAGGCTGTGGTAGTGGCTGTTGCTCTTGTAGAATGAGGTCTTATGTTCTGTGGAATTGGTTTTCCATGGAAGGAGTAACAGTATCGTATGCAATTTCCTATCCATTTGGAGATTGTCTGTTTGAAATAGCTTTTCCTTCCCTTCCTGTTGCATAGGCTACAAAAGTTGGTCAGTCTTTCTGCTATTTTTGTTCTGTCCAAGTAGTAGCGTAGCTGTCTATGTACATCCAAGGTATGCAGTATTCTTTCCCTCTGTTTTGTGGGTTGGGAAAGAAGGTAGGTAGGTGGATTGCCTGGTTCAAAGATACTCTGGATACCACCTTGGGCATAAATGTAGGATTAGTCCTCATGGACACTCTATCTTGGTGGAAGATTAGGAAGGGTTGCACTGCCATTAAGGCCTGTAGTTCTGAAACCCTCCTTGCTGAAGTAATTGCCAGTAGGAAAGCAGTTTTCCATGACAGGTGTTGTAGGTCTGCTGTTGCTGCTGGTTCAAAGGGTGATAGTGTCAACTTTTCTAGCACAAAGTTTAAATCCCAAGCTGGTAATGGTGGTTTCCTTGGAGGTTTTACATTCTTGATTCCTCTGAGGAACTGCCTGAGCAAAGGTGCGAAAAACAGGTGGATCAAAGCTGTATTCTGCTGAAATAGCTGATGCATGTATCTTGATGGAGGAGTAGGACAGGCCTGAATGAAGAAGTTCGCCAGATACTCCAGAATGTTAGGCATATCTATGTTTGACACATCTTTTCCTCTTTCGGTACTCCAAATGACAAACCTTTTCCATTTTCCAGCATAGTTCCTTCTTGTTGAAGGTCTGCGTGCTTCAAGAATAATGTCTTTAACTCTTTGAGAAAGTTCTGGATTAGCTGCTGCTATGTGATGTTCCATGCAGTCAGTTGTAGCATTTTTAGGTTTGGATGTATGATGCTGTAGTTGTTCTGAGTTAACATCAAAGGCATCAGGGTATTGGCCACATATTGTTCCGAGACATGCTCTTCAGTAGTGGGTACCAGTGTTGTCTTGGCCAGTTTGGGGCTATCAGGATTATCCTTGGACGTTCTTCCTTGATTTTTAGTAGTACCTTGTGTATCAAAGGAAGAGGTGGGAATGCATATGCTGTTAGGCCTTTCCAGTTGAAGGAGAGTGAGTCCACTTTCCATGCTAGTAGATGGAATGTCCTTGTGCAGAATTTTTTGAGCTGGTGATTGAGAGGTGATGCGAATAGGTCTATCTGTGGCATTCCCCATTTCTTTGAGATGGTCTTGAAGATGTCCGGGTGCAGTTTCCATTCGTGGGCATCCGAAGTGGTTCTGCTTAATATGTCTGCTAGAGTATTGTCTTTCCCCGGTACAAATACTGCCTGTAACTGAATGTTGTAGCTGAGTGCCGGGGTCCACAGCTCCAAGGTCATTCTGCATAGGGGGTATGAATGAGTGCCTCCCTGTTTGTTGATGTACCACATGACTGTGGGGTTGTCTGTCCTTATCATCAACTGGCCCTCTTTGAGGAATGGTTTGAACTTTTGGATTGCCAGTTTTACTGCCAGCATTTCTTTTAGATTGATGTGCAGGTGAAGTTGATCCTGTGTCCACAATCCTTGCACGCATTTGTCCAGCATGTGGGCCCCCATCCTAGGTCTGAAGCGCCTGTTGTGATGGTCTGGCTTGGTTGACATCTGCGAAAGGGTAGGCCTGGGTTTGACTGGCATGCCTGAGCCCACCATAGGAACTCCTGTTTTAAGCATGGAATTAGTGGGATTTCTGTTTCTAGACTGTGTCTGTGTTGGGACCATAAATTCTTTAGGTACCACTGTAGTTTCTCATATGTAGTCTGGCAAATGGGACCAAGATTATACATGATGCCATGAAGCCCAAGGCCTGCAGAAATTTTCTTGCTGTTAACTTGTTCAGTTTTGTTAGTGCCAAGAAGTAAAGTGGAAGTTCTTTTGTTTTTCTGTAGTCAGGAATGCCATTTGTTGTACTGTGTCCAATTCGCCCAAGAATGTCCTTGTTTGGGATGGTATCAGCCTTGACTTTTGTAAATTGACTGTGTATCCCAGTCCTTGTAGCAAGTAAATGACCCTTTGTAAATCTGTTGTCAGCTTGCTTTTGTTGTCCCCTTGTAGCAGGCAGTCGTCCAGGTATGGGTAAATTTGAATTCCTGTAGTCTGCAATGGGATTACTGATGCCAGGCATTTTGTGAATACTCTGGGCTTAGTAGATAAGCCAAAGGGCAATGCTGAGAATTGATAGTGCTCTGATCCTGCAAGAAATCTGAGGTATCTTCTGCAGATTGGTCGAATGGGGACGTGCAGGTATGCCTCCTTGAGATCTAGAGTTACCAGCCAAGACTCCTTGCCCAGCATGGGAAGAAGTTGCTGTAGGGTCAGCATTTTGAATTTTGGGACAATGATGTATGTATTTAAGGTGGACAGATCGAGAATTGGTCTCCAACTTTTTCCTTTCTTGGAACTAGGAATAGTCTGGAATAGAACCCTTTCCTTGTTCTGCTGTTGGCACTCTTTCCACAGCTCTCATGTTGGCTAACTCCATTATCTGGCGAGAGCCTCTGTTTTTGATTTGGAGGTAGATTTGGCATTCCTCTTTGACTGGTAAAGTGTGGAAGTGAAACCGTAACCTTGATCTATGGTTTGTAAAATCCACTTGTCTTTTGTTATGTAGTGCCAGTTCTTTGAAAATAAGGTTAACTTTCCGCCTAGAGGAGCTGCTATTTGTTCCCTGGTAGGCGGAGTTAGGATTAAGTCACTGTGGTTGTGCTGATGTAGTGGCAGTGGCTGTGTCTGTGCCTCTGTTGTTACCTTGCCACTGTCGTCCTCTGTAGGCACCTCCTCTGGGTTGGTTTCTGCCTCTGGAATGTCTATTCCTGCCCCTTTGAAATTTTGTGGAGTCAGGAAAGGACCAATTTTGGCAGGCCAGTTCCTGCTAAACCTTGGGGTTGAACCTGCAAGAAATCTTTAACAGTTTGAACAGATTTTGCCTTTTCTTCCATTTTCTTCATAACCTGCTGGGCAGGTGTACCAAACAAACTTGTCTTGTCCATAGGAGCATCTAGCAACTTGGCTTTAACATGATCCGGTAAAGCTTGTTCCTTTAGCCATGCATGCCTTCTTATCACTGTGCCTGTCATGGCTGATCTAAATGAAGCCTCCAGTGCATCATAGCCACATTTTAAGGAATGGTTGCTAACCTGTTGTATGTTATTTACCATCTCTAATACATATTTCTTATCAAAAGATTCATCAGTGGTTAGTTTTTTAGTTAACTGATCAAGCATAAACTCTTGGTATTGTATCATGTGAAACTGACAGTTTAAAGCTCTAGCTGAGAGAGTAGCTGAAGTGTAGACCTTTTTACCCCATCTATCTAATGACCTTGCTTCCCTTTCAGAAGGAATAGGGTTTTTAGCTGTGGTCGCTACTGCCTTGGGACCCTGGGATATAGTTTCTGGGTCTGCAAGTGGGGCCTTGTAAAGGTGGTGATGAGCATCTGGCACCCTGTAAAATCTGTCTGGTTTGGCAGGGGCTGGGGGTAAAGAATCTGGAGCGGAGCAAACATCATTAAAAGCATCATCCACCACAGATAGAACAGGAGGTATAGCTAAGGGCCTGTGCTGTGGGAGGTGCAGAAAGGTTCTAAGTCTTTTTCTGGAGTCTGAAAAATCCTGTTGCTGCCATTGGAACTGTTCTCGCATGGCATGCAAGGTTTCCCAAAGGAGAATTCTTCTGGTGGGGAAGCAGCAGGAATGGATTCTTCAGCATCAGAATCTTCAAAATTGGAGAAGGGAGCCTCTGGCTGGTCAGTTATGTCTGATTCATCAGCAGAATCATCAGAAGACACTGGCTCAGGGGCTCTGCCCTGGGTCTCTTCTCTGGGGCTGAGAGGCCCTGTCTGGGTGAGATTGAGATCCTCTAATTAAAGAAATTAAATCTTCTGCCAAAGAAAGCATTTGAGAACTAGAAGAGGGCCTGGATGTGGGGGTTTAACAGGCACTGATTTAGTAGTCTTGGCTGCTTTAGCCCTGGCGAAGGCCTTAATGGACATGGCTGCTGGAGGCCTAGCAGCACCACGTGCTGGGGTAGAGACATCCAAGGGGATGGTGTCTGATAAGTCAACCACCGTAGTGGGTAAAATTCTGAGGTCGATTCAAGAGTTGTAGCAGGGGCCTCAGTAGTAAGAATAGGTTCAGCTGTGCTTAGATCAGTTTTCGGTTTCGCCGAAACCGAGACACTCGCGTTTGCTTTACCGTGGTTTCGCCGAAACCGCGGACCGCGAGTGTCGGTCTTTATCTTTGCGTTTTTTGGAAGACTGGGTAGTCGGAGGATCCGACGGCATAATGTACGCAAAATCAGTACTGTTCTGCAAACTCCGACCGACGCCTAAGCGTTCGTCGGTTGAAAGAGGCACAGGCCGAACAGGCTGCTACGTCATGGGCTGGGCCTAAACAAGGCAGACAGTAAGAGTGGAAATCTTTATGAGGTATTTGTTTCCCACAGGTTAAACAATTGTTAACTTTTTCTGACATCGGCTGAGGCAAGAAAGAGTCCCCAACGGGGTACTTAGCTTTAGAAGTCTTCGAAGTAGTATTCGGTAGAAGTAATCTCTGGATCCGACAGACAGGCACTTGCGAACAGCTTCTGCTTCGGCCACGGCAAGAAAGACTGAGGAAATGGCGCCGGCTGATGCTTTTACCGAAGACCAACAGAGATGACGCCGGGTGGAGTGCGACATCAGCGAAGCGGACCGGACTTTGGAATCCGGCCGACTGCAGGGCTGCCTGACGACAGGACAACCCACTTGTTATGACTGCAGATGCATCCATGAAGGACATCATGTGGTTGTCCTGCCTCAGGCAGCCCTCGGTCGGCCGGATTCCAAAGTCTGGGTCCGACGTCAGCTGATGTCGCATTTCTCTCCGTCAGTGCGGCTGGAGTACATAAGCATCAGCCGACGCCATTTTCTTCAGTGTTTCTTGCCCCAGATGCCAGGTGCCCTCCAAGGAAGGCTGTAATCAATTTGGAAGGAGAAAAACAGGATTCCAAACAAATAAATAAGCAATAAACAGATACACCATAACAGATATCCCCAGCTAAGAAGAACAGGGATAGGAGTGGACCCAAGGCATAGAGGGGTATGGAGGGGGGGAAAATCCGACTGCAGTTGCATATCTATCGGACATCTACATTTATGGTAGGTACAAAACTGTACTATGTCCTTCAAGAATGCAACTGCAGTCATAACATGTGGGTAGAATACCATAGCTTAGCTGGGGGAGGAGGAATGCTCTAGGAAAGGGATGGTGTGGCAATCAAACCCTGTAGGACTGCCGAAGCAAAGCCTGCTCTGGATCTAGAGTATAGAGGGAGATTGTAGTGTTTGGAGAATGTATGCACGGAGCTCCATGTAGCAGCTTCTAGAATGTCCTTTGTAGGCACCCCTCTTAAAAATGCTGTAGAGGTGGCTGTAGCTCTGGTGGAGTGTGGTCTGACATTGGCTGGAACAGTCTTCCCATAGAAGGAATAACAAAATCTGATGCAATGTCCAATCCATTTTGAAATAGTCTGTTTTGAAATTGCTTTTCCTTGTACTCCAGGGGCGTAAGCTACAAAAAGTTGATCAGACTTCCTACTGGTCTTGGTTCTATCCAGGTAGTAGCGAAGTTGTCTTTGAATGTCCAAGGTGTGTAACAGTCTTTCCCCTTTGTTTTCAGGATTGGGGAAGAAAGCAGGTAGATGAATAGCTTGATTTAAAGATACCCTAGATACCACCTTTGGCATAAAAGTAGGGTTGGTTCTTAAGGAGACTCTGTCTCGGTGAAAGATTATGAATGGTGGTATTGCCATTAGGGCCTGTAGTTCCGAAACCCTTCTTGCTGAGGTAATTGCCAACAGGAAAGCTGTCTTCCATGAGAGGAATTGCAAGTCCACTGAAGCTGCTGGTTCAAAAGGAGGTAGAGTTAGTTTATCTAGAACAAAGTTGAGGTCCCAAGCTGGCACTGGAGCCCTTCTTGCTGGCTTAATGTTCTTGATTCCCCTAAGGAACTGCCTTAGCAAAGGATGTGAAAACACAGGTGGATCAGTGTTATATCTAGCTGAGATAGCTGAAGCATGTATCTTTATGGAAGAATATGAGAGTCCATTCTGAAGCATATCTGCCAAATATTCCAGGATGAGTGGGATGTTCAATAGTGATGCATCATGACCCTTGCTGGTGCTCCAAATGCTGAATCGCCTCCATTTTGCCAAATAAACCTTTCTGGTGGATGGTCTTCGAGCTTCTGTTAATATCCGCTGGACTTCCTTGGAGAGAGAAGGAGTGAGGTTATTCATGGAATCTCCCAGGCTGTTAGCTGCAATGTCTGAAGGTTTGGATGCACTGTTTTGAAGTTGTGCTGAGTCAAAAGTAGGGGCCATTGGGGAAGGACCCACTTCTTGTTGTGACATATGCTCCGTAGTAGCGGGTACCAGTGTTGTCTTTGCCAGTCTGGAGCTATTATGATCCCTTTGGGTTTCTCTGCTTTGATCTTCAGTAGCACTGTGGTCATCAGTGGCAGAGGTGGGAATGCATATATTTTTAGGGAGTTCCAGTTGAATGAAAGAGCATCTATTTTCCAAGCTTGTGGATGGTATGTCCTTGAACAGAATTTGTGCAGATGATGGTTGAGGTGAGAGGCAAATAGGTCTACTTCTGGCCTGCCCCATATCGAGGTGAGTTGCGTGAAGATCCTTGGGTGTAAGCTCCACTCGTGAGGATCTATGAAATTCCTGCTTAGGCTGTCTGCCAGCACATTGTCTTTGCCTGGAACAAACTGGGATTGTAAGTGTATGTTCAGGCTCAGTGATTTTTCCCAAAGATTCATTGTCAGTCTGCAAAGGGGGTAGGAATGGGTGCCCCCTTGCTTGTTTATGTACCACATCACAGTGGTGTTGTCTGTCCGTATCAGTAAATGGCCTTGTTGAAGTTGTTGTCGAAAGGCCTCGATGGCATGCATTACTGCCAGCATTTCTTTTTGGTTGATATGCAGATGTGTTTCCTTTGGAGACCACTGTCCTTGTATGCATCTGCCTTCCATATGCGCCCCCCATCCAATGTCTGAGGCGTCTGTGGTCATGGTCTGTGTTATCTGAGGTTTTTTTGAATGACATACCTGTGTTTGCCTGGCTTACCGAGGCCCACCATAGGAATTCCTTTTGTAGGCATGGAATGAGCGGTATGGTTGCCTCTAAGTTGTTGTTGTGCTGAGACCATAAACTTTTTAAGTACCACTGAAGTCTTCTCATGTGTAGTCTTGCTAATGGAAGCAGGAGAATGCAGGATGCCAGGTAACCCAGGGCCTGTAGGAATCTCCTTGCAGTCATCTGGGTGAGTTTTGCCAAACCCTTGAAATAATGAGTTAACTTCTCTTGCTTTTCTTCTGTCAGGTAAGCCATTTGAGAGGCTGTGTCCAGATTGGCTCCTAAGAAGGTTATTTGCTGGGATGGTTGAAGTCTTGACTTTTGAAAGTTGACTGTGTATCCCAGAGCCTGAAGTAATTGTATGACATAGTTCAGGTTTTTTGTCAACATCAGTTTGTCGTCCGCTTGTATAAGGCAGTCGTCCAGGTACAGGTAAATTTGAATCCCCTGGAGCCTGCAATGAGCAATTACTGAAGCCAGGCATTTTGTGAATACTCTGGGCGCAGTAGATAAGCCAAATGGCAGTGCTGATAATTGATAATGCTCTGGCCCTGCAAGAAATCTTAGGTATCTTCTGCAGCTGTGTCTGATAGGGACATGCAGGTATGCCTCCTTGAGGTCCAGAGTAATCAGCCAAGACCCCTTGCCCAGCATGGGAAGGAGTTGCTGTAGAGTCAGCATTTACAAATGAGAAAAGTGTTTTATGTGGACAAATCCAGTATTGGTCTCCATTGTGTTTCTTTTCTTGGCACAAGGAACAGTCTTGAGTAGAACCCCTGGCCTTGTTCTTGTTGTGGTACTCTTTCTATTGCGTTTATCTGAGCCAGAAGAGAAATTTGCTTGATAGCCTCTGCCCTCTGGTTTTGTGGTAGGTTTGGCATGCCCTTTTTCCTGGGTAAGGTGTGAAAATGGAACCTGTAACCTTGGTCTATAATGTCCAAAATCCATTTGTCCTTTGTCAATCTGTGCCAATTGTCTGAAAACAGAGATAATTTTCCGCCCAAGGGTGCCTCTGTTTGCTCCTTGGTTGGCGGCTGTAGAGGAAAGTCATTGAGATTGTGTCTGAGGGGTGGGGGAGACCCCTGTGTCACTTCTTTGGTTTGCTGGCTGCCACTGTCGTCCCCTGTAAGAACCTCTGTATTGTCCTCTTCCTCGGCCACGCCTGTTTTTACCCCTTTGAAATTTTTCAGGGTTAGGAAAGGACCAGTTCTTTGAAGGCCAATTCCTGCTGAATCTGGAGGGCTGAACCTGGAGGAAATCTTTGACCGTCTGAACTGATTTTGCTTTTTCCTCGATGGACTTTAACACATCTTTAGCATTAGCACCAAAAAGCTTGTTCTTTTCCAAGGGTGCATCCAGAAGTTTTGCCTTAACCTGATCTGGTAAAGGTTGTTCTTTTAACCATGCATGTCTACGAATGACTGCCCCTGTCATAGCTGCCCTACATGAAGCTTCCAATGCATCATATCCACACTGCCGAAAGTGATTGCTGACTTGCTGTGAGTTACGTACAGCTTCCTGCAAAGACTTCCTGTCTAAAGGGTCAGGAGAGGCCAAAGTTTTCTCTAAGTCATCTAACAGGTAATCCTGATATTGTAACACTCTCATAGTTAAAGTGGTGGAGGTGTACACCTTTTTCCCCCATCTCTCTAATGACCTAGCTTCCCTGTTGGAAGGCAAGGGATTTTTAGAAGTGGAAGCTGAAACACCTTTAGGTCCCTGAGAAATAGTTTCTAAATCCACAGTATGGGCCCTGAACAAATGGGAATGTGTATCTGGGACCCTGTAATATCTGTCTGGTTTGGGTGGTGCAGGAGGAAGGGAACACTGGAGTCAGAATATAGATCATCCAAAACATCAAGCACAGGAGGAATAGCTAGGGGCCTGTGCTGGGGCTTTTTAAGGAAGGTTCGGAGGCGCTTTCTGGTATCAGAATATTCCTGGCCTTGCCACTTGAAATGTTCCCTCATGGTATGCAGAACTTCCCCAAAAGAAATATCCTCAGGAGGGGAGGCCGAAGGGATGGAATCCTCTGCATCCGAGTCCTCATAGGTCTGAAAGAGGTCTTCCTGTCCCTCGGAGTGGATAGAGTCCTCAAGAGTCTTCATCTGAAGGGATAGGTTCAGAGGGATCAACCTGGGGCCTCTTATCTGGAGGAGGCTGGGATGCTCTCTCAAGATGGGCCTGTGAACCTTTAATCATGGAAATTAAGTCTGCGGCCATAGACATGATTTGTTTCTCAGGAGTAGTTTGAGGCAAGGTTTTTGCTGTAAGGTGCTTAGTCTTGCTGGCTGCCTTAGCCCGAGTGTAGGCCTTAATAGACATGGCCATAGGAGGCCTGGCAGCTCCACGTGCAGGAGTGACCTTATCTACAGCAATGGTCTCTGGCATTTCCTCGGTTTCAGTATCCGGAGGAAAATCTATAACTGGCGTCGGAATGGTGTCTGGTATCGGAGTCGTCGGTATTGCGGTGTCTTCGGTTCGGAGCGGTGGAAAAACAAACAGTCTCAGCGGGAACCGGAGCACTCGCAGTAGGTTTTGGCGTGGAGTCGGTGGTAGACGCGGGCCGAGGATGTCGGTCCCAGTCTTTTCGTTTCTTGGGCGTTTGTGATGTCGGAAGCTCCGAAGGCATTGTATACGCAAATTTTTTGCCGAAAAAATCTTCAGCGAACTCCGCCCGGCGCCTGAGAGTGCGCTTGTTGAAGCGAGCACAGGCGACACAGGCCGAGACATCGTGGTCTGGGCCAAGGCAAGGAAGACAGAAGGAGTGGAAATCCTTATGAGGTATTTGTTTACCACAAGACAGACAATTATTAACTTTTTCAGTAATTTCTGACATCGGCTGAGGCAAGAAAAGGTCCCCAACGGGGTACTTAGCTTTTTTGATGACTTTGGATTCGAAGAGTATAGGAGCTGACCGACCGGCACTTGCAAACCACTTCTGCTTCGGGCACCGCGCGGCAAGAAAGACTGAAGAAAATGGCGTCGGCTGATGCTTATGTACTCCAGCCGCACTGACGTCGGAGAGAAATGCGACATCAGCCGACGTCGGACCCAGACTTTGGAATCTGGCCGACCGAGGGCTGCCTGAGGCAGGACAACCACATGTTATGACTGCAGTTGCATTCTTGAAGGACATCCTTTTCCATTTGGAAATGTAGGATTTCCAAGTTGTGGGTTTTCTGGCGTCCTGCCCAACTTTTTGCATGTCCTCAGAAAAAAAGGTATCTGTAAGGGATTAAAACTCTATCACCCACAACGTCAGATTTAGAACTGACAAATGTGGATGTACTAGGGTTCCTTTGTCCTGTGTGAGCAAATCCATCCTGTGGGGTAACTTGTGGTGTCTGCCTCTGGCTACATGCAGGATAAGGGGGAACCTCTGCTGCCTTGGCCAAAAGGGAGTCACAAGCAAGATTTTTGGTTGACCCTGCTGAATCTTCAGTAGTATCTTCTGTAACAGAAGCAAGGGGGGAATGCATGCAGAAACATCCCCTTCCAGGATAAAGACAATGCATTCACCTTCCACACCAGGGGATGTGGCACTCTGGCACACAATTTTGGAAGTTGTCTGTTCATGGGGAAGGCAAACAGATCTATCTGAGGCATACCCCAACCATGGATTAGGTCCAGAAACACATCCCTGTGCAACATCCACTCATGGGATTAGGTCATGGACCTGCTTACAGAGTGTGCCACTGTGTTCTGGGCTGAGGAGAGATAAATTGCCTGTACGGAAATTTGACTCTGTAAAGCTAATACCTAAGCAAGCAGGGCTAGTCTGCATAAAATGTAGGACTTAAATTCCCCCCTGCATGTTGATGTACCAAAGAGCTGTGGCATCTGTGAACCACATCAACACTCCTGGAGCAAGGTTGATCCTGACAATTTGTAGTGCCAGAATCAGAGCCCTCATCTTCTTCACACTGACATGTTCTTTGGCCTGCTTTGGAGACCAAACATCTCTGACTCTCCAAGCTTGGAGAGTTGCACCTCAACCTTTGTATGAAGCGCCTTTGAATAACTCTTGGGAAGGAAGGGGTGGTTGTAGTGCTAGGCCTGGGTTTCTGTTTACCTGGAGGATCCACCATTCTAGTTCCCTTTCTAAACAAGGCAGGAGTGGAATCAAAACTCTAAGGGGTGCAAGTGTTGCATCCACACTGTTCTTAGGTACCACTGCAACTTGCGAAGGGTATCATGGAGATAGTGGGTGCCATGGACCTTAACAGACGAAGAAAATCCCTGGCAGTAAAGGACTGGAAGGGAAGAATGCTCTGAAAGTAGGACATCAGGAACAAAACTTTCTCTCCTGAAAGAGAAACTAGCATTTTTGTCTGTTTGTATCCTGCATTCCAAGAAAATGTAATCCTGGGAAGGGATGAGAGAAAACTTCTGGAAATTTATAGTGAACCCTAGACTCTAGGAGGGCGATAGTGGAGGAAAGATTTTCTCGAAGAAGCTTTGGAGATTGAGCCTGAATCAGAAGGTCGACTAGGTAAGGGAAATTTTGAATTCCCTGTGTTCTGCAGAAAGCTATAACAGGGGCCAAAAGCACTTTGTGAAGACCCTTGGTGCCATAGAAAGACCAAAGGACAAAGCACAAAACTGAAAATGCCAAGAAGCCACAGAAAACCGTAAAAATGTCCTCATCCTTGGGTGGATGGGAATGTGAAATAGGCATCTTTTACATCCAGAGACACCATGAACCCCTGTGGGAGAATTATTTATTTTATTTTACATTTATTGACCAAGCTAGACTAGCTGGATATATGTCCATGTTCAGTAGAGGCCCGGGGAGAAAAGCTCCATTGGTTATTACAAGTTTAAACAGAGATAGGCAATACAAGGTTATAATTTATAAACAGAAGTAGATAATACAAGTTATTACAGGTATTATGATAGGAGCAAAAACCAAAAAGTGTAATAAAAAAAAAATTATTTTTTTTGTGGATTACAATAGTCATACAGTATATATGTGAAAACATATATCTACATAGATGTTATGAAAAAGGAAAGTTAGGGATAGGAGGGAAGGTACAGTCAACATATGGAATAAAGGGATTTTGAGAAAGGTGTTTAAATGGGAAAGGTCCAGGATGGGTCTCCAGGGGCCATCCTTCCTGGGGAGCAGAAACAGCCTGAAGTAAAACCCCTTCCCTTGTTGCGAAGCTGGAACTTCTTTGATATTTCCCTGAGAAATCAGGTCCATGAAGACATGAGGAAAGAAACTCAACTGGTCTTTGAGGGGTGGTGGAATTCCTCTGAATGATGGGAATTTTTCACAAACCATAAAATATCCTGCTTTGATAACGGACAGTACCCAAAAGTCTTGAGTAATCCGCTTCCAGGCAGCAAGGGACTGACTGAGGCAACGGGACATGGGGGTGGATGGCCCTGGGGGCTGATACTCACAGACTACTTGGCTTGGGTTGGGACTGAAAGGACTGTTTAGAGACAGGGGGAGAAGAAACAGACTTAGAAGAGGCTGGCTTTGTAGGTCCCTTCCTACTCTTACATGAAGAAGACAGAGAAGGTTTCCTAATAAAAGTTGTTGTTACTGGGTAATTTCTTTGGATCTATAGGACAGGGGAAATGGGAAGATGTTTAAGATTTTGTTATTCCGTTCCTTTCTCCTGAAGAGACGCTGCTGAGCTCCCAAACAAGGCTTTGTTATCCAAGGTGCATCCAGCAATTTTGCTTTGAAATCTGCAGGAAAAGACTGTAGCATAAGGCAATAATATCTTCTCAGAACAGACCCAGAGGCAGCTGCCCTACCAGAGGCATCAGCAGCATCATAAAGTACAGTTTTGTACCTACCATAAATGTAGATGTTCGAAGATCCACATTGCTGCAGTCCTAACACTTGGGGTAGTCCGCTGTCCCAGTCGGCCCGAATACCAAAGTATAAGGCTGACGTCGGTCAAGGCGCATTAGTCTGACGTCAGGACGTCAGGGTACAAATGCGCATGACCAACGTCATATCCTCAGTCTTTTCTTGCCCCAGATGTCAGAAGACCCTAAAAGGATAAGGCCAAAACCAAAAAACACCAAACAGTCCTGTACCAAATATATGTACAATATATACAAATTTACAAAAGTACAACCCCACCCACACAACCACCCCTAAACACAGAGGGGAAGGAGGGAGGGTAAATTGGACTGCAGCAATGTGGATCTTCGAACATCTACATTTATGGTAGGTACAAAACTGTACTATGTTCTTCATCTCACATTGCTGCAGTCCTAACACTTGGGTAGAATCCCAAAGCAGAGGTAAGGGAGGCTGGCAAATCATAAAGAAGCTGGAGCTGTCAACATGCCCTGCAAAATAGCCGTGGCAAAACCAGCCCTAGATTTAGAGTAGAGAGGAAGGTGGTAATGCTTAGAGAAAGTATGCACTGAACTCCAAGTAGCTGCCTCCAAAATATCCTTAGTTGCCACCCCTTAGAAATGCTGTTGAAGTGGCAGTAGCCCTAGTGGAATGAGGCCTAATCCCAGCTGGAATCTCCTTACCATGATGGGAATAACAAAATGCAATGCAAAACCCAATCCACTTAGAAATAGTTTGTTTTGACACAGGCTTGCCCTGAGAACTCAAAGCAAAAGAAACAAACAACTGCTGAGACTGCCTAAAATCCTTAGTCCTGCTTAAATAATAACGCAACTGCCTGTGTACATCTAAAGTGTGCAAAATCTTTCCCCCTTATTTTGGGGATCTGCATAAAAAGTAGGCAAATGAATAGTTTGGTTTAAAGCCACACTAGAGACTACCTTAGGCATAAAGGAAGGATTAGTACGTAATGATACCCTATCCTTATGGAAAATCAAAAAAGGCTCAACCGCCATAAGGGCCTGCAATTCAGAAACCCTTCTTGCAGAAGTAATGGCCAACAAAAAGCAGTCTTCCATGACAAGTATTTCAATTCAGCAGTAGCGCAGGCTCAAAAGGTTGTAGAGTAAGTTTCTCCAACACAAAATTGAGGTCCCAGGCAGGAGTAGGAGCTCTACGTGGGGGTCTTATATTCTTTGCCCCTCTAAGAAATTGCTTGAACAAAGGATGAGAAAACAATGGTGGGTCACAATCATAGTGAGCTGAAATTGCTGCAGCATGAATCTTAATGGAAGAGAAAGACAAACCTTTGTCCAATAACTCAGTAAGATATTGAAGAGCCACACTCAAATTAGGCTCAGAAACCTCCAAATCCTTTGCTGCACTCCAAAATAAAAATCTCTTCCATTTCTCTGCGTACACTTTCCTTGTACTAGGTCTTCTGGCTTCCATAATCACATTCAAAACTTGTTGAGGAAGTTGAGACCTGCTGTGGTTCAAAACAGAATATGCCAGGCTGTTAGATGAAGAGAGTGAAGCTTGACATTGAGTAGATGACCGTCCCTCTGAGACAATAGGTGTGGAATCAAAGGTAAAGGCCATGGAGGCTTCCTTACCAGACTCCTCAGTAATGGGTACCAGTGTTGCCGAGGCCAATCTGGAGCTATTAAAATCATCCTTGGCTTGTCTTGTCTGACCTTTAGGAGTACCTTTGGGAGGAGAGGCAGAGGTGGAAAGGCATACACATGAAGATTTTTCCAACTGAAAGAAAGAGCATCCACTTTCCAAGCTGTGTGATGAAACCTTTTCGTGCAAAACTTTGGCAGCTGGTGGTTTAGCGGAGAAGCGAACAGATCTATGTCTGGAGTTCCCCATGACACTGTCAATTTCCGAAATACATGAAGATCCAGTTTCCACTCGTGGGGATCCATGATTTGCCTGCTTAACACATCTGCTAAGGAGTTCTGTGCTCCCGGCAGAAACCTTGCCTGAAGATTTAGTTGCAAGCTGAGCGCAGTTTCCCACAAAATCATCGCTTGCCTGCATAGAGGATAAGAATGTGTTCCCCCTTGTTTGTTGATGTACCACATGACAGTTGTGTTGTCTGTTAGAATCAACACCTGCCCTGGAAGAAGTAACTCCTTGAAAGCCATTAATGCAAACTGGACTGCTAACATCTCCTTCATGTTGATATGTAGATGCTGTAGTCTGGCAGGCCACTTGTCTTGTATCCACTTTCCATTCAGATGAGCTCCCCAAGCTATGTCTGAGGCATCTGTCGTTAGAATCTGACTCGCCTCTGGCCGGGTCACAGAGAGTCCCTTGTTTAGGTGACATTCCTGAGCCCACCACAAAAATTCTTTTTGAATGCAAGGTATTATTTGAATGACAGTGTCCAAATCCTGGCAGTGCTGTGTCCATACATTTTGAGATACCATTGCAGCTTCCTCATATGCAGTTTGGCATTGGGAAGCACCAGAATACAAGATGCCATGAACCCTAAGGCTTGAAGGACTGTCCTTGCAGTCAGCCCGGACTGAAGAGATAGTTGATGGAAGTAAAGGGAAAGATTCTTTTGTTTGTCCGGGGTTAAAAAGGCCATCTGGGTTGCTGTATTCAGTCTCACACCCAGAAAGCACATGTCTTGAGAGGGTACTAGACTGGACTTTATTTCGTTCACAGAATACCCCAGGCATCTTAGCACTGCTATCACATATTCCAAATGCTGAAAAAGGTCTTCCTTTTCTTGAGCCAGAATCAGGCAGTCGTCCAAGTAAGGATAGATTTGTATTCCTTTTAGCCTGAAGTAAGCTATCACTGGAGCCAGAACTTTTGTGAATACTCTGGGCGCAGTAGATAAGCCAAAGGGCAATGCAGAGAACTGATAATGGGAATTCCCAGCTCGAAAACGCAGATACTTCCTGCAACTTAGTCTGATAGGCACATGAAGGTAAGCCTCCTTGAGATCTAAAGTTACCATCCAGTGATCTTTTCCCAGCAGAGGTAAAAGCTGTTGTAACGTCAACATTTTGAACTTGGGAATGTCCAGATAAGTGTTGAGGATAGATAAATCCAAAATTGGTCTCCACGTGTTCCCCTTTTTCGTACTAGGAACAGGCGAGAATAAAATCCTAGGCCCCTTTCTTGCACAGGAACCGCTGAATGGCCCCTATTTGGAGTAACAGAGAAATTTGCTTGTGAACCTCTTTTCTTTGTAGAGGAGGAATGTCTGGCATGCCTTTGAAAGGAGGCAAGGTATGGAAATAAAACCTGTAACCGTGGTGAATGATATCCAATGCCCATCTGTCTTGGGTAATTAAACTCCAATTTTCTTTGAAAAGTGCCAGCCTTCCTCCCAAAGGTGCTGCCAGACGAGAAGGTTCTGGCAGCTGAAAAGGCAGGTCATTGGGTCTGTTTACGAAAGGACTGACCCCTGCCCTCACCAGAAGACTGAGCAGGTGAACTCCCTGTTCTAGGCCTAAAAGAACGTTGAGCTCTGCCCCTACCACGTCTAGACCTACCCCTAGACTGGGAATCATAAGAAGGATATGTCCACCCCTTAGTAGGCCAATTTCTACTAAACTTGGAGGCTGAACCTGCAAAAATCTTTAACAGTCTGCATAGACTTAGCCTTGTCCTCCATTTTCTTTAAAACTGCTTCCACAGGCGAACCAAACAACACATCAGATTGTAACGGAGCATCTAAAATCCTTGTCTTGACATGCTCAGCCAAATTCTGATCCCTCAGCCAGGCGTGCCTGCGAAGAACAGAACCAGTGGCAGCCACCCTCGAAGAGGCCTGTACAGCATCAAAACCACATTGCAAAGAATGCTTACCCACCTGTTCAGAAACATGAACTAAATCCTGCAACTCTTTACACTCAATACCTTCCGCCAGAGCATCCACCTTAGACTTCAATTGTGAAAGGAGATAATTTTGGTATTTTAACATGTGGAACTGGCAATTCAAAGCCCTCATGGCTAAAGTGGAAGAAGTATACACCTTCTTTCCCCATCTATCCAAAGCCCTTGCCTCTTTATCAGGAGGAACAGGATTTTTAACAACAGAAGCCTTAACACCTTTAGGCCCCTGAGAAACAGTTTCTGGGTCTGCCCTAGGACTCTTAAAAGATACTTATGAGCTTCAGGCACCCTATAATACCTATCCGGTTTAACTGGGGCAGGAGGCAAAGAATCAGGGTTCAGGAAGCCTCTGCAAAAACATCTTCCACCACATCCAGAACAGGAGGTATAGCCAAAGGCCTATGCTGGGGTAGAAACAAAATTCCCTAAGCCTTTTCCTGGAATCAGAGAAATCTTGGCCTTCCCATTTAAAATGCTCCCTCATGGAATGAAGAGTCTCTGAAAAGAAAAATCCTCAGGAGGAGAAGCGAAGGGTAGAATCATCTACATCAGAATCAGAATAAGGAGGATACTCCTGTAAGTCTTCAGCCGAAGACTCAGAAGCCTCGAACACTGCTCAAAACTCTCAAGCTCAGGTTCCACCCTAGGCCTCTTATCAGGAGGGGCATAGAACCTCTAATCATAGTAATCAAATCTTCTGCCATTTTAAGCATATGTTTCTTAGGCAGAGACCCTGAAGAACTAGGAGAGACACCCACTGAAGTTAAACCTGGCCTGCCTCTCGAAGAAGCCTTGGAAACAGAGGGAGGGCCTAACCACCTTAGGAAGGGAGGGAGAACAGCTACCTGAGAAGCCCCTCAGCCTGGCCTACCTCCTGAGAGGACACATCTTGTAACAGTAAAGTCTCTCCTGAGACTCCAAAGAAACTTCTTGCAGAACCTCCGGCTCCACGAGCCCTCTAAAGAACCGGCGTCCGGGACAGGCGGTTCTTCCAACCTAGGCTTTGCTGCTTTGTCCTTGCGCTTTTAGACGAAGCGGGCGTCGGAGCATCCGACGGCATTTTATAATTACAACGCTTCCCAAAAACTAACCTGGCACAGTCTAATCTTCTCTTAATAGTGCGTTTGTTAAATCTAGCACAAGAGCGACATCCAACAACGTCGTGCTCAGGCCCTAAGCAAGGTATACACAAGGTATGGTAATCCCTATGAGGTATCTGTTTCCCACAAGAAATACAGTTATTCACTTTTTCTGACATCCGGTTAAATACTGAGGCAAGAAAAAAACAAAATATTCCCCAACGGGGTACTTAGCCAACTTTGATTCGGTCTGAAACTCCGACTTCAGAAAATTTCAGAACGCCAACCTGCACTCGCAATACTGCTTCTGCATCGGACCATGCGGCAAAAGACTGAGGATATGACGTCGGTCATGCGCATTTGTACCCTGACGTCCTGACGTCAGACTAATGCGCCTTGACCGACGTCAGCCTTATACTTTGGTATTCGGGCCGACTGGGACAGCGGACTACCCCAAGTGTTAGGACTGCAGCAATGTGAGATGAAGAACATCTGCACTTGGAGTGCCTCATCACTTGTGCAGTAGAATTAAGGAAAGCTGCTAATTTTGATTTTGTTGGGGAATCTGGAATGTCTGCAAAAGTTTTCAGTGCATCTGCTAGAAGGGCCAGGGAGTACTTTGCTATGTGGGTCTAATAGTTTATTGCATGGAAGGGCAAGGTAGATAAGGTATAGCCCTAGTTGCCCAACCTTTCCATGGCCTTACTTTCCTTATCAGAGGGTAACAAGGAAGTGGATGGTAGAAGTTTTAAAGCCTTATCCATGGAGACAAATGGTAGCTTGATCAGCAGCAGGAGTCTTGAACAGGAATTTGGAGTCCTCAGGAATTTTGCAGAACCTGTCAGGATGCTTGGAGGCAGGAGGCAGAGTCTCTGTGCATTTGGATGTAGCTGAGAAAATATCCAGAAAGGCAGGCAGGACTGGAAGGACAGCAGGAGGAGATGGGGAGTCCATCTGCAAGAGTTTATAATACCTCTACTGAATCTCTGAGATCTGGGTGCAGTCCTACTTAAAAATATTATTTCATCTCAAGATGAGTCTCTCCAAAGGATACGTCTTCACCAGGGGAACCTGTACCATTAAATTCCTCCTCTGGGGAGGCATACCCAAAGGGAGAGGCCAAATGAGTGCAGTAGGCTAGTGACTCTTCTCCAGAAGAATCCTCCCCCTCTGAGGAAGTGTCCACAGTTGTCATTTTAAAGGATGTTATAGGAGAAAAGGGCTGCAGAGCAACAGAAGGGGGGGGGGTTTGGCAAAGGGCCATAAAGGCATTGAAAATACTGAAAAAAGAGGCCTGCTGAGAGGTAGCGGGAGACGCATGCTTAGTCTTTGCTTTTTCTTTTTAGGGGCTTCCATGTGATGGAATGTGAATGGACTGGCTGAAAGTACATCTTCATGCACTGTGATCTGTGTGACACCACAAGGGCTCTCGGATATAATGGAGCCTAGGTCCCCTTTGATTGGTCTCCTGCAATTCCCTCGCGGACATACCAGTGGATTCCTTTGAGACCCCCCATTGTGATACCCACCAAAGGTACAGCCAAAACATTCGACACGGTCTCTGGGCCTACACCAGCCTCGGGAGCAACGACCAGAGGAGAGGGTGCAGCTGATGTTTCAGGCACTGCTTTTTTTGGCCTTCTTCAATACAGGCTCATCCAAATGGCCTGACGCCACATCCATTTAACGCTCTGAACATTTGAGTGCTGGTTTTCTAAATACAGCTTAACAGAAGCTAGCCGACTCCTGAGGGTCTCAGGGACAAAAGATTTACAAATAGGGCACTCTGTGTGGTCGTGGTCTGGGCCTAAGCAAAACAGACAAACCTCATGGGAGTCTTTATGTGGAATACGACTTCCACACTGACACTTGCCCTTCCTAGTTGACATGAGCCCAACAAACAAGCAGCAGCAAAAAAATTTTTAATAAGGAGAAAACCCGAATGGGGTCTTAACTGAAACTCAAACAAAGCAGATCTGGCAAGCGAACATCGGGAGCAGTGAATTGGACAGGTGGCAGAAAAGTTCTGAGATAGGTGCGTGTGGACGTCAGCTTTATACCAGACATCTCTTTATGGCCAATGTACGCATAATGTGTTTGTGGCATAGCATGCACCTCGCAGTAGCATGAAGACGTTTGGATAGTGGCCGGACATACGAGTCAGCCGGAGGCAGACTTCTTATGTGATGAATACTACAGCATATGAATGGAAGGACATCAGTAAACAGTATAATGAGCATCTAAAAATTATCTTCACTATTTCAAAAATAAAACACATGCTTTAGTACAAAACAAAGCTTCAAAAGCTTTTTTAAAGCAGTTGATTATCTTTTTCTCTGTGCTATTCCATTAATTAAAACAAACAAGTGATATTGAACCTAATCCAGCTTCCATGCCAGCAGTTTCATAACACTGCCACAACAAAGCCTCAGTTTGGTTTGGGGCACATTTTAATGAAATAAAGGCTTCATTATAGTAGTGTTCGGTACAGTAAAGCTAGCAACAGTTAACCCTGACAGTACAAAATAAACTATACAGGCATGGAGGCCTAACTACAAACCCAGAAGTATAGGGCTTAATTAGCAACCCAATTACTGGAAGAAATGCATATGGTAAGAGGGTATGAATTTACGGAGCCCACTTGCTTCTTTCAAGTTGAGAGGGGAACAGCGCATCATTCAGGGGGCACAAATGAGACCATGGAGCATAGTCTACGATGTGTTGAGGAAATGGGTGGGGGTTACTTTCCAGAAATATTTTCACAGAGGTCAGGCATTACTGCCCAGTGTGGTCAACCCATTGCACAGCCACCTTTGGGTAATTTACCCATACATGCAGGGGAGTAGAGCATAAAAAAAAAAAAAAAAAAAAAAACTCAGGCTACTATCGATGGCTGCCCAAATCCTTTCAGCTGACCCTCACACTAGTGATGAGAAGCAAGCATGCTAATTGTCCCAAGTGAGGAATGGATGACTGGCTGGCAGCTAAGTCAAAGAACCACAAAAGAAAGCATCTCCTAGAAGCCTTGGCCCATCACTGAAACCTAGTTAAGAAGAAAAAAAAAAAAACTATCTCATTTTGTCAGGGAAGACTGGATATTTACAAGTAACAGAACAGGCATTCATATAAATGGTGATCTTCTGCTAAATAAAAAAAATGCTCAGATCCTACTAGAGCACAGTCAACAAAAAGTCCATAATGGCAATAAAATGAATGGCCACTTACAAAAATCTCTACTAATGATCACTGAATTCTGCTACACTTATATCATCCATCAAGAACAATAAATTTCTTCATAAACTGTCTCAGATTATTAAACAGGCCAAGAAAAACACATTCACCCAGTTAGCTAACAAACTCTGACTGGAATATCCTTCTCTAAAGACAAACTTCAGCACTACACTGCAGGTTTTAACTCAATTCAGCTAATTCAGTAACCCAAATTAAGCCACAATCGAACATATTCACCTTTAGATTTTCTAAATCGCACATGCTCCTTAATCGGTCACTATTTGGCTCTTGATATGGGCTCTCAAACACAGCATTGGTCACCCAATTTTCCCATCATCTGCTCAGATGTACATGGTATCAAAGTTTTGTTCCACCACCAATTTAGTCTATGTGTAATGTGCACAGATACACTTACTCTAGGTCTGTCACCTAAGCAAATCACTTAACCCAAAAGTGATCTCATCCCATAGTAGACAACACTTCTACATTTATTTGTTACGACAATTATGCCAAATGTTACACACTTTACCTGACATCTTAAAACCTTTTTTTTTTTTTTCTTTAAAATTTACTTGACTATAAACAGCACTTAGTTATGGATTCATTTTTTGAGTGGCCGTTCGGCATTTTGTATCACTCTTGGTGTTGAAAACTGTTGCAGACAATGAAAGATGTGCCTACCAGTACAAACTGCTTCTCCACAGAATAGGATCAGATGGCAGGACCAGGTGACAATCAGGAAGTTAACTGTATAGTTACTCAGCATTTAGAAAAATGCAAACACAAATTTATTAAATTTAATATAATTACAATGAAATAACTAAAGTAAAAACTGATTTACAATCAGAAAACCTACTTTACGTGACAACAGTATAATTACAGGGGAAAAAAAAGTCTTTCTTTATGAAAGAGCTCAATGCCTCTGAAATGCAGCCACCTATGAAAAAAATCCCTCTCTTAAATCATTACATCTGAGTGACGGCTCTAGGTGCATCTGCAGTTAACTCCTACTGACGACTCCAGCCGCCAAACATTGCTTGTTCATATTTGCATCAATAATTCCAAAGCCATGCTATGTACAAGTATTTAAAAGATTTCATCATAAAGCTTACAAATAGCAATCTCAACTGCACTAGTGCAAGTAAATAGATATTAACTGTTGCTTTTATAATGTTGATTTATACAGATATAATTTTCACATTATTCTGAAAATCTCAACAGCCAAGTAACACAGACAGAACTCCTTAGCCTCGTATGAAAGCTCTCAGTTAGATGAATAAAATGTTGCTGACAGTATGTGTGTAACTTGAGTGATTACTGAGATTGTAAATTGTTTACAAAATATTACAAATATAATTACTGTGTTTACTGTGACTTATAACATTTAGTTTAAGGCCTAGCACCTAAAGAATACTACCACTATAAAAGTAAAGTAGTTTGTGATGAAGAGTTTGCCATTTATACTTCTTTCATACCCTTATGGTTCCAGAGATATGAACATTTGTTTGAAATATGAGGACATAATTTGAGTCTATCAAAAGGCTTAGGCTCCACCCATTGGAGGTTACAGTGCAAACTTCCTGAGCTCCTTTGGAGTGAATGAGTTATTCAAGACAAAGCATTACTCAAAACTGGGTAGAATCAAAAGCTGCAAAGTGCTCATGGCTCACTTTAAAGAGCCCAAAACAGAATAAGAAAAAACAAAAGTTATGGGAAAGAAGTAGAAAAAACTCCAGAAATCCTTCAAATTTCCAAGACAAAGAACAGCATTATACAATAGATGTTAAAACTGCAAAAACATTCTTTATAGCAACCCAAATTTATATTAGAAAGAGTCAAAACATCCAGTAGGATCCAAAAACAGCACCCCTTTCTATATTACAGAATCATCTAAACAGAAAATTCTTAATCCCTGACATTTGGGATATTCTGCAGTCACCCTAATGATAATGGAACACTTGATGTTCATAATGGGTAATTTGCATATATCCCATGTGCCTCTGTTACAGGAGGTTTGGGAGGTCACTCATTGGAAATTCTAGCTTGGCTGGAGTTTTCATTTAGTTTTTTTCTTATTGAAGTGTGACCTTCTAACTCTGTTTTAATTTGTTATTTGGGATATTCTGCAGTCACCCTAATCATAATGGACATCAGCTGGGTATAACAAACCTGTGTTTCTTATGCCTGGTCAAACACTCTTTTTATGCTATGCTGACGAGGTCATAAGGCTGAAATATGCATATCCATAGCTAGTGGGGTTTAGATTTATTGGCCTGAAATTGTCCATTAAAACAACTTCAAATGTAAAAGTCATGGGCAATCAGAATCGCCATATAGCTGAAACACCTGATGTTCATAAGGGTCATTTGCATATATCCCATGTGTCTCTGTTACAGGAGGTTTGTGAGGTCACTCATTGGAAGTTGTAGCTTGGCTGGAGTTTTCATTTATTTTTTTCTGATTGGTTTTCCAGTGTGACCTAACTCTTTCTTTTAATCCCTGATAAAGCAAGAAATAGCTCAAAACATCTGACAAAACACCTCAACTCCTTCACTTCCCCCCAAGTATCTACTCTGGTATTCAGGCCAACTGAGGGCTACCTGGAGGCAGATAACCCAAATGCGATGACTGCAACAGTGAAACAAGAAGAACATCTACATAAACACTACAAAAAAAAACAAAAAAAAAAACAGAAAGTGACACTAAGACAGACTGCCAAATTCTCACTGAAGTTCAGCATTAACAACTATCTGAAAAAGGGCTACATAAAATCTAATCATTCTGGATGACCACTCTTACAGAAAACATGCCTCAAACTGTAACTCAAAGACTAAATATGAGTTGTAGACGAACTGAAGGAAGCTGCTGCTGCTATCCATAGTGATATGGGAAAGGCTATGGAAGTAGCAACACTTTTTTTGTGTGTAAACAAGCATATTTATTAAATTATCACATAGGACATGGCCAGTCATACATTTATATAAATAAAAACAAACCATAAGGACATAATTTTAGTTGTAAACATTATATATCACTTATAATCTATCCAGCCATTGTCAGTGAAACATTACATAACTCATTCAAATCCTGCCTTCTTTTAAACTTCATTCCTCCTCTGCATGTATTGTTTCTATAATTCCAATTTTTTTCTATGTAATTTGCTCCTACCCTTTTCTAAAGATCCCAATTCCAGTTGTTTTATCTCTGTTACTATAGTCACATCTCATAGTAAAGTTGGTTTAGACTTTTGATTTTCATTTTTCTACTAATTGCTTTTTTTGGCAGCCACCATAATTACGACTCAGGAAGACCTTACTATGTCTAGGTAATTCCGATTCTGTGTCATAGTTAAAAAAAAATAATTTCCTCAGTTACACCAATTTGTTCACCCAATATCTCCAATACAGCCATCTGCAGGAAATCTTTAAATTCTGCCAACTCATTACACCCCCAGAAAATATGCTCCCAATTATCTCTTTCTTTCCCATTACACCTCCACCATTTGCTACCTACCTGAGGAAAAATTCTTTGGAGTCTACTTGGGTTATAAAAATATCTATGTAAACACTTCCAAGCAAATATCCTAAATCTTCTAAATTTTGTTGCACATTTGGGAAACATACATATACCCCCCGACTGGTTCTTTGTGAATTACTTACCCAATCTCTCTTCCCAATCCTGTCTAGCCTCCTCTGATTGATTCTTACAGTTATCAAGTAATACTTTGTATGCTGTACTAATTATTCCTCTTTTAGCAGCAGTTTCTGTTCAAGTTTCTACTAAAAACTCTACTAGTGCTGGTCTTTTGCTTAGGATCCCCCAGTTTCTTTCTCTTTGCCTATACTCTGTCAGTCCTTGATGGGGAAGACAATCTCCAGCCTGCAGTCCAAATAAAGTTTTGGCCTCCTCCCATTCTATTGACTTTTCTTCTCTAATTTATTCCCAATAGCTTGGTTCTTTTGCTAGTTTTCTCCAATAAATTCCAGCCCCCACTTGCCAATTGCCTGTATGCCTAATTGCAGTCATCCCTATCAGCAGAATCTCCTGTCTCCATTCCCATGTTAGCTTAGTTCTTAGAATACTTTCTGCTACTTTACAAATATAATATTCTGTATGGTTATTGTTATTCTCCTTAAAGATCTGCATTCAAAATCCCAGTCTCTCCTTGTTTCTTGAGCTTCCCCTGTTCCATCTTCATCCCCTTCTATTTTGAATTAGAGATTTCTGCTTGTGCTACATATATGAAACTTAACTGTGTGGCTCTGAAAGACCCCTTCAGATAGGGTTATCCCAAACTGCCTTGTTCAATTGGAAGAATCACCTTACCCCACTTGATTCTTGCTGTGTTACCCTCCCAGATAAAATCCTTCAGCTCTTCATTAACTGCTACCCACAACTTTTCCTCTGGTTGATAAAAATATGCCTGGCCTGTGTATAAAAATAAAGGTACTAAACATTTTAACTGCTTGTATCTTGCTATCCATATAACACAGCTTCCAATTTCTCAATTTTTGTATTATATTTTCTTTAGTCTCTTCCCATATATCCTTAGCTGCCACACCAGAACCCTTTCTAATCCATACTCCTAAGTACTTCATTTTATCATGTCCCCATAAATATGGATATTGCTGAACCAATTAGTGTGTGGGTACATAATTTACAGCTATTGCCTTTCTTTTAGCTTCATTAATTTTGTATCCCGAAATTTTTGAAACTAATGTTCCACAACATTGAAATGTCATTTTCTGGTTTTATCAGGTATAAAATAATATCATCTGTAAATACGGCCCATTTGCTTGACTATCATACCAATTATATCATTGGATTATTGAGTTTCTTATTTTCTTTGCCAATGGCTCTAAATATTGTGCAAACAACAAAGGGAAAAAGGAAACCCTGCCTGGTTCCTCTGCTCAAACAGAAATTTTCAGAGAAGAACACACCCACTTTAATTTTCGCCTCCTATTCCTCATATACATCTCCTTCTAATAAACCTTAACAATTTTATCAGGTAATGCAAACAGTTCCACTGCCCTGCTCATAAAGTCCCAGCTAACTCTATCAAACACTTTTTCTGCATCAAGACCCACCAACAGCAATAGTATTTTCTTACATTCAGCTTCCCTCTGAATCAACAATGTTCTGTTAATGTTGTCAAATGTTTGCCTCACCTCCACAAAACCACACTGATTCACATCTATCAATTTTGGCATCATCTTTGCCATTCTTTTAGCCATTATACACCAAACACTTTACAATCATGGTTTAGGATTGAAACGGGCCTGTATGAAGCTGGATCTGATGGGTATTTACCCTCTTAAAAGTATTACAGCCACCACTGCTTTCTTCCAGGATGTTGGTGCTTCTCTTCCTCTTAGAATACTATTAAACAACACTTTCCAGATCTTTCAGTTTTTTCCTCCTTAGCTTCTAAACTTGCAAAAGAACATCTCTTCCTGGGGACTTTCCTATGGATTGGCTATACATCACCATTTTTATCTCATCTCCTCCTACCCTGTTAGCAACTGAGCCTCATCTGCCTCTAACCTTGGCATATTTAATTTTCCCATAAACTTTTCCATTTGTACGTTTTCTTGATCTCCTTATTTCTCTGGTTATACAGACTTTCATAAAATTTTCGAAATATTTCTAGTACCACTACAAGGGTTCTTGTTATCTTCCTTGTTACAGGCTCCCTAAATTTGGCAACAACCCTTTCTACTTTCTTTTGCCAGAGTCATTGCTAAAAGTTTTTGTGCTGCAGCATTATCATCAAAAACAGTTGCTTAACAGCAAACATTCTGAACTCATGCATATCATCAAGGTAATCCTTTTTTTTGCTTAGCATTCTGCAATTGCTGCTCTTCTTGTTCTGTGAGACTCTCCCAATTCTTCAACATTTGTCAATCCCTTCTAATAATTCTTGTTACTTCTTAACCAAACCTCTCTAATTTCCACTCTATTTTTAAATTCCACTTTAATTTTATCCCATTCCTAGCTATATTTTCAGAAGAAATTTCTACCTTCTCCAATAACTCCCAAATAATTTCCACTAACCATTCTTTAAATTCTTCTCTTTTCAGCAGATAGGTGGGAAAGCACCAGTGTCTCATTTTTATTTAATTACCCTGCGTTTTATTAAACTTATTACTGGTGCGTGATCTGATACTCTTATTGGATGCATATCAAAACTTACAATTAAATGCACATGTTCCTGTGAAAAGTAAGTTCTGTCTAGCCTAGCCCAGTTTTTGTATCTTGGAGAATAGCATGTAAATTCACTCTGAACTCATACTACTGAATTCATATCTTCCTTTACAAATATTTTCAAAAACTTCTTCAAACATCACCCCCCTTTGTTATATTTTCCCTTCTGATGAAAAACAGATCTAGAGCTTATGGGTATTCTGGTGGACCAGCCCTAGGGGTCGTGGGTAGAGTTCTTCCACATTTACAACAGCAAAAAAGATCATGTATCAGACTAACCACCTGGATAGAGCATGCTTGCAAAACTTCTTACCCAACACAGATGTGGCAAAGGACATGAAGTGCTGTGTCAGTCCTTTCTCAAAGGCTTTGTTGAGTCCACAAAAACTAAGCAGTCTGTTGATTCTTGTAGTGAAAAAGTCTGATGGGGGAAATGGTAATTTAGACCGATTCAAATTAGCTTCTATGGCTTCTTGGACATAGAGGCTCCCTCCTCTTATAAAAAGTTATTGAAGTATGAAGGAAAGCATGAAGCTGAAATCCTGAGAGAAGTGACTATTTACAATTTTGAAGGGTAGTTTTACATTAACTGACGCTGCAGGTTTAGAGAGAGAGAGGATCAGATCTTCCAGTACAGAACAGGATATCTGAATAGGACTCAGACTGAAGTCCTACTTAACAAGGCTGTGCATTCCTTCAGTGAGGATACTGAAGTCAAATTTTGGCCTGAAAGAATACTTTCTTAACCCACAGACTAAATATCTCAGTTGGGCTAATGACTGCCATGAAATTTTGCAGGTAAGATTTCCACTTGGAATGGGAATACAAAGGCCTGAGATTATACCTAGCAAATTTACTAGTTTTTAGTGCATGCAGCAATCCAAGGAAGATTTATGGATGTAATACTTATTCATATTGCAGTCATATACATTTAAAATGACTAACAGCAGCATAAGTAGTGGAAGACAAGACAAAGACAACCAGGAAATGGACTTAAAGGTCTAAATAACACCACTGGCTACAAACTTAGTCATGATCCTCGAAAAGCAGAAACTTTGAAACATTTACTGTGATATCATCCAACACTAGCTTACAGCCACACTGTACTGCTGCCAACTGCAAGCACAACAGGAGCATAATTAAATAAGTGACACAATATAACTTCACAGATAGACAAATTACTCATTTAGTGACGGCCTCAAGTCACTGAGGTCATCCATAACAAACCTTCTTTACTTTTAAGCATGCCACTAAAAACTCTCATCAGCTGCAGATTTAGAACCTTCAAGAAAAGACAGTCAAGCAATAATAGCTAAATACTTCACTTTGCTGATTTGCACAGGATTAAAATAAAATCACACTGACTGCGGTACAAAATTTAAGTTCCGGACAAAAAGCTTGTGAGAATGCATCTATTGGGGAAAAAAAAGCCACCTCCAATTTCACACCCTATCAGATCTTAAGCTACTAGACAGTAAGAGAAATTGTAGCATTTAACGGCAGGTATTCAACAAATTCTGAGATAACAATGGCAAGAGGGTTGGACACATCAAGCCACCTGTGGATTAAATAACTCTTGTTTTTCTTATCTCATATCAACTTAGCAAGGTTAGAAAAAAAACATTTTCCTTGACAACTGATTGCAAAGTCTGACTGGCTCCAAAAAGTGTGAGTACCTGCAATTTACATAAAAGTAGGCTTACCATACGTCCGGGTTTCCCCAGACATGTCCTCTTTTTGTGCTCCTGTCTGGGCGTTTTTAAAAATTCTGCGATTTGTCAGGGTTGTGAGCTGTGACCCATAGGAGTGCACGCTCCTGCGCATTTTCAGGTATTATTTCCATTGTACGTGCCCATCTGCTCACTCGCTGTACTGCGGCAATTCTCCCATTCGCTGAGAGATGGAGCTGCGCGCCAAGGAGGCGCCGACTGCTGCTAAGACTGTTTCGTCATCGAAGCAGGAGCACGCTGATGCTTGTAAGGAAGAAAAACCTTTTTAAGTGAGGAAGCTGACAGGGACAGGGTCCAACTCTGAGGTACCAATTTTTTGCTTCCTGGTATCTTGCACAGTTCACCTCCCTCTGAGAGAGGCAGTCTAGCGGCTAGTCCTCTCCATTCCTGTCTCTTCCCAGCAGGTTTACTGAACTAGATTAAACACATACTCCCAAGAATGAAAAATTTACATACATTTGTGACTTTTAAAAAAGAAAATGTCATGAGATTTAATTCATATCCAACAATGTGTACATGGTGGAAACTGAAGAGGAAAGGAATGCTACAGAGGGGAAGAAACAGTGAAGCCATTTTCTTTTTATGCATGGGAAAGTGAAGATAATTGCATTGGGAGAAAAATTAACTCTTGAGAAAGAAAGACACTTTTACTCATTTGTTGACATTTATTAACTGGGGAAGCCCAACTGGGCAGAGAGCCCTTTTTCACCACAGGCCCAAGGAGAAAAGCTCAGAGAATACAAAATTATAGACAAACAGTTCTAAAGGGACACAGTAGTAGTCAGTAGTCATGATATAAAGCAGGTGGAAAACATAGGTGGTTTAAGACACTCAATGTCTCTGACTGACAAAGGATGAAAAGAGTTAGACAAAAGTAGTATAGCATAGTTGTATTAGGTAAATTATATATTGGGAACTGCTAGAAAATACTTGTGGGGAGTACATGAAGAGGAATGGGTACGTTAAGTGGGTTGGGAATGTTAGTATTAATATGGGGAAGCCATAAGGGGGAACAGAAGAGAGGCTGGACATAAGTGTAGAGTCTAGCTGTTTAATGAATCATGCATATTGCAAAGTTCATAATATGAGATGAGTTGAAGCATTCCACAACTAATAAATTTCAGTATGGTGAACTGGGAAAGGTAACAATGCTATATTATAGGTTCGTAGGAATTTACTAGGCTATTGGACTTGAGGCCCTTATAAGCCTAGGCAAGAGTTTAGCCCATGTTTAGACAAATCAGCATCCGATGCCCCTGTCCAGCAGGGACATGAGTGGAATCCCAGAGGTGCATTTTCTGTTTCCCATCCAGTTATCCGGGTTGCACTTAAAAAGGAGTAAAGCGGTACTATACTTGACATAAAGAGAGAGTCTATTCCACAGATGGGGGCGTCTCTGGGACACAAATTTGTCCTGTCAACAAGTCCTGCTGATATCACAGATCGGGCCGAGGCTGCGTGTATGGGTTACTCGAGTGGAGCTTGGCTTGCGGATATGCAGCAGTCTCATCAAGGCAAGGTCCAAGATCGCCTTGTATGCCAAAGGTCACCTCTGAGGAGTCTGTACGAAACAGAGACTTCTTAGCTTTCTGACATAGCTAAAGAAGGGTTTATATAACAGTTACCTTTGGAGGAAATAGATACACTAACCTCATACTCAACTTTATACCTTCTAATGGTACATTTAAGATTTTTGCTAGCATTTTTTTAGTTTTTTTTTAACATGCTGAGATGGAGATTTATTCTTTTGCTAACAATTTATCAATATGAATAGTCCACCATTTTATCAATATGAATAGTCCGCCATAAGGGTTTGTTCTTAAATTTAGCACTATAATTGGAGCAGGTAGAGACAAATATGGGATGCTTCATGAAATTCATTATCATTCTTGCACAGGGTTCATGTTAACCATCTCTGTATTGTTGCAAGAGTGTCTTTCATTTGTTGTACTATCTACTTTGAAAGCACACACACATACCATACGTGCGTGTGTGTTAGCTATGCCCACATAAATGTAACGCCAAAATTCTTATCTGCTTTGGTATGCCTTTGCCCTCTGTCATGGCTAAAAAAAATAATCTTTGGGCCAGCTCACCTACCAGTAACAAACAAGTAAACGACTTGGAAAGTAATTATACTGTCTACACTCCTTACTGGAATTTCCTTAGATGAGATCTGAAAGCCAAGCAATCATTTGCAGTTGGAAGATTAAGTGAAGACCTGCTTCAGTTCAGCCAGATTATTGTCCACATTGAAAAGTACTGGTTGTGTATGACTTTGTCCAGACCCACTGGACCAGAACTAGTATGAAAGGAAATCCATGAAGTTAAGGCTCATGCCATGCATTATACATAAATTGTTTTATCCAGCTGCTCCCTGTTGGACCATCTTATGTGATCCTGTTGATGTCGTAACAACTTAAACCCTGAACATAAGAATTGTTCACAGACTGGTTGTGAAGTTAATTTCAGAATGACTCTGTAAACAGGCATGTGTTTATGTGCACAAAGTATTTTCTCTGATAAATGAATCTGCCCTATTTTGTAATTTTCATTTGTATTGCTGTGAAACAGCCATACCCATTTGTGCAACATACCCAGTGTGTTTACACTTTACACTTCTGTTGTATGCACTGCCTGAGATTTAGAAACTTCACTGATAACGTAGTGATTTTTTATCAATTCTAGATCCAGACAGGAAGACATAAGAACTTGGCAATGATGTAAACTATTTTCTTCATTAGAAATAAATGTGAGCTGACAAGTTAACTTTGCTTTATTACTTTATAGTCTTCTAGACTATATAGACTATGAGCTTAGCACATTCTACAGATTGAATTATTACCTACCACTCAGCTCTCATGAGTAGAAAGTTGAATCAATTTCTTCTCTGATACCATACCAGTACCATAACATAAATGGGACATTACCCCCTCACCCCGGCGCTTCCTACTGCCCATCCGGTGAACTAGTACAGTACAACATTGCCGAGTTATAGACGTCTTTTACTTCAAAAATGTATTTTAATTGACATTCTCCTAGCTAGTCTGTCAGTATTTCAGGTTAACATTATTAATACTTTACTAGTGTCCCTAATTATTTGTGTGTTTGTTCACAATTCTGGTGAGATTTGTCACAGACTAGCTGAGAGCCATGGTTCACCGTTATGTTTCACTGACAACCCAAATACTCACGTTTTGTTCTTAAACAGGGTGCCAGAACAATCAGCTGTTTAAATATTATACAACAAAGCAAATACAATTGCCCAAACCCTTACCCAGCCATCTCATACACTCCAAAAGTAGTTCACTTGCATCGCACCATGAAGGTCACAGTTTTGGACACAGTACTTGACACAGGGCTATGAAAGGGACAAGCCTAAGTAGAAGTTGGATGGATTAAGAAAGTTTACCCTTCAGAACTTGGCTTCCCGGGTAAGTGGCATTTTCCAAAATATTTTTTAAGACTCTTAGTAAAACAAGAGGGAAGGAAGTAGTGTAGCACATTGTCTCGACTTCACAGAATTTCTCAGAATGTCCATTTTTTTCTCATTTGTGGTTTTGTTCCTCACAAAGTTTATTTTTTTCTGGCAAATCTTTTGAGGATTGAGGTCACTAAATAATTGCTAGAGACTTGTTATATGCTTCATCTCCTTCAGAACTTTTATGCTAACAGAAATTTGCTAGAACATGTTTTGTAAGTTTACACGAGCATCATTTAATATCTGACCTGATTTTTGAGCCTTTGTCTACCCTTTCTTTTTTTTCTGTTATCATTAGTGGAAGTGAATCGCATTGTCAGCTTGAAGACATAAAATTTAACAAAGTTTAGCCCATGAAAATGCCGAAACGTCATTAGTTTACGGATGCAATGAAGGCCAAGTACCCATGTTTTCATGCAGGTAGATATGAATGGGAAGCAGAATGCATGACATGTGGTGGCAGAACTTTCATTTCTGTTGCAAATAAGGGTGCATTTGATTTGAATGCGCACATAAGCACCCAGAAGCATGTTAAAATGTTTGAGGAGAAAGTTCATCCTCAAAAATCACCAATTGTTTTGTAACACCTGGTTTGAAAATTGATGAATCAGTGTCAGCGGCTATAGGAACTCTGTCGTTTTATGCCGTTAAGCATCATCACAGTCATAGGTCGATGGACTGCAGTTGTGGCGTGTTGAAAACAATATTACCCAACTCTGACATTGCATGAAGAGTTTCGTGCACCCGGACTAAAACGGAAGCAATTGTCAACTTTGTCCTGGCTCCGCATTCTGTCGAATTGGTGGAGAAAGTACTTTACCATCTACGTTACTGTGGGGTCGCAACGGATGGTAGCAATCATGGTTCACTGAAGTTATTTCCGATCCTCTTACAGTATTTTGACTGGAAAAAAGGTGGCATACAGTTGAAACTTGTTGACGTTCACAGCACCCCTAATGAAACTGCAGATACAATTTCCAGATGCGTTAATGACAGCTTAGACAAGCACCACTTATTTCAGAAATGTATTGCCTTCGCAGGAGATAACTGCAATACTAATTTTGGCGGTGTCAGGTGTGGAGCTGATGACTAACGTTTTTGCTAATTTGAAGAAAAAGATTGGAACGTTAGTTGGAGTTGGCTATCCAGCTTTACGGCTACTTTTCAATTTACACCATTCGAACTGAATAACTGAAAGACTACTGTGAATTTGTTGAGGTGGAGTATCGTTTACCACAGCAAAACTAAATGGTTGTCATTATTTCCAGGCATTCAGCGGCTGTTGCAGATGTTTCCCACTTTAAAGTCTTTTTTCTTGTCTCAAAAAAGTCCACCTGTTGTAATACGAAAGTTCTTTGAAAATGATATGCATAAAGTTTACCTTTGGCAAGTGCATTCACTGATGAGTGTATTCCATTCGCACATTGAAGAAACTGAACATGAAAACAACACGCTGCTGGAGGTTACATACTGCCTGAAATCTGTTCACAGTGTTCTCACATGCTGTGCGCAAGATGAGTTTATGTCACTTAAGGTGAAAGAACTTTTAATGAAGTTGCGTAAAGATGGACTAGAAGACTGTTGTGATGCGTTCTGTACACAAGTGATCACAATGTATAGAACATGTTAGGAGTATCTGGAAATGTGGACAGAACCACTGGAGGAGTTCAGTAGATTTGCACGGATGACAAAAATTGAAATTCCAAGTTGGAATGAAGTTGAACAAACTGTGTTATATCTCAGAGAAAAGGGAGTTGCATGTTGACGATTCCAAATGTTTTGATCAATTTTGCAATTTGAAGAAATTTGTTGAGGCTAATCTTAACGAGGAAGACTTCAAAGAGATTCTGGCTCATGAGAGATGGGTGAAATACTTCAACAGTTGCAAGAACAGGAGTGTTTGGGAGGGTGGCCTAACGGTTAAGGTGTTTGCCTTACAACCACAAGGAACAGGGTTTGAGTCTCACAAGGGATAATTGGCTAGACTTAAAATGACTCACAAGGGCAGTTAGTAGGGTTTGAGTCTCACAAGGGATAATTGGCTAGACTTAAAATGGCTCGCAAGGGCAGTTAGCCTAGTACTAATCTATGAACCCATGTTTCTCAGAAATTATTGTGATCGCGGAGTTTTTCTTTGCAATTCTGGCACATAACGCAAACGCTGAACAGGTATTTTCACTGATGCAAAGCCAGTGGACAAAGGAAAGGAACAAGTTGTCAGTTGAATCAATCAAAGGAATTCTGTTCGTGCAGCATAATTTTAAGCATATGTCATGCAGAGACTTTCACACATACCTCTGCACCCAGCAGAATTTACTCAAAGCAATTAGTTCTTCCGAAAAATATGCTTGGGCTAAAGCACAGGCTCAGTCAGACTTGTCAGGTTTTTCGGGGAACCAAGAAACATGAGGATATTGATTTCTGCAACATAAAATAGAAGTTATGTTCTTACCATAACGTTCCATGTTAGTTGTCTTCTTCTTCTTGCTGGATGGGTTCACTCTAAAGCTCGAGAGTTGGTTCCATATATCCCACAATGCTAGGCGAGAGTTACCTCAGATCTCGTTTGTAAGCTAACCCCAGCTTATAACAGAAACAGTATAACTGTAAAAAACAGAATCCACCTCTAACAACAGGAAGAAGAAGGGTGACCTACATCCTGAAACAAGAAATATGCCTAATAGCATATAGCTAAGAAAGAGGTGGTAGAAAGAGAGGTCACGATCACAACTCCTCTAGGTCTGTCCAGGCCAGGGGAAGGAAGAAGAAGACAACTAACATGGAACGTTATGGTAAGAACATAACTTCTATATGTTGTTGTCTATCTCATTCTTGCTGGATGGGACCAGCACCTTGTCCCGGGTGGCCTAACGGAACAGACTCCTGAGAACAGTAGAACCAAAATTAGCTCTATGCCTAGAAGCTAAATCCAACTTATAATGGGAAATAAAAGTGTGAGGAGTAGCCCAAGTAGCCGCTGCACAAATGGTGTCAATAGGCAGTCTGTCTTGGAAGGCTAGAGAAGTAGCCAAAGCTCTGGTGGAATGGGCTTTAGGCTTATTAGGCAGTTTTGGTGTCTAATCTCATAAACAAGGGTAATCAGAGATGTTAGCCATCTGGATAAAGATACCTTTGAAACTGGAAGTCCCTTTCTGCTTTGAGACAAACAGCTGATCAGATTTTCTGAATTGTTTCGTCCTGTCCAAGTAGTACCTTAATTGACGATGAACATCCAGACAGTGTAATTTTGTTCAGACCTATTTGAATACTCCGGAAAAAGACAGGGAGGTCAATGCATTGGTTTAGATTTGATGTTGAAACCACCTTAGGCAAAAAGGACGGGTTAGTTCGTGAAACTCTGTCCTTATGGAACACAAGGTAAGGAGAACGACAACTGAGTGCTTGAAGTTCTGAAATTCTTCTAGCTGATGTGATAGCCATCAGAAAGAGAGTTTTCCATGATAATAACTTTAAGGAACATGAAGCTGCAGGTTGGGAAAGAATCAAAGAAGCAAGAACTAAATTTAGGTCCCAAGGAGAAGGAGGATTTCTTACAGGAGGTCTGAGAAGAAAAACTCCTTTCAAAAAGATTCAGAAATACCCACATGGAAATTAGAAATAGCTGCCAATTGAACCTTAAGAGTAGATGGAGATGAACCTGCATGGAAGAGTTCAGCAAGAAAATCAAGGACTAGTTGGATGGAAGCGTGAAAGGATCTATGTCCTTTCCTTGTGCCCAATATGTTACTCAAATAAATCTTCGAGTGGAAGATTTATGGGAAGCTATCAAAATATCTCTAACAGAGTGAGATAATTGAGGAAGCCTGGCTACGGTTGGAAGTGGAGGAACCAAGCAGTGAGGTTCAGAGAGGGAGGGAGCGATGAAACTGACCCGACTGATGGATCAAAAGATCTGGAACTAGGTCCAGATTCCACGGTCGCCCAAAAGAAATCGATGCAGAAAGGGGAACCACACTTGTCGAGGCCAGTAAGGAGCAATGAGGATCAATGAGGCCTTCTGAGCGATAGCTTTCTGTATTACTTGAGAGATCAGTGGGAAGGAGGAAATGCATACAGAAGTCCCCGGGCCAAACTTGGACTAGGGTTGGCCTGGTAAAGGGAATAGAGTGAAGTATTTTCTGCACTTGCTGTTTTGGGGAGTAGCAAAAGATCGCAGCAAGGCTGACCCCACTTGAGAAATATCTCTCACTACAGAGTCTTTCAGAGACCACTCGTGAGGCATGAGTATAGCTCTGCTCAACTTGTCCGCAATGTGATTGGACTTCCGGGATGTGCGTTGCTATCAGAAAACGCTGAGAAGAAATCGCCCATTGCCACAGTCTGAGTGCTTCGACACAGGGGTATGATCTGGTTCCGCCTTGTTTGTTGATGTACCACACTACAGACATATTGTCTGTCTGGATTGCAATCGCTCCCAAGGGAAGAGAGTGTTGAAGGGCTTGCAACGCTAAAAGCACTGCTCTCATCTCCAGAACATTTATGTGCAAGTGGCATGGTTGCCATGTGCCCTGGACTGTCCTGCCCTGATAATGCCCCCCACCCGATCAGGGAGGCATCCGTCAGAGTAGCAACCGGAGGAGGTGGAACAAATGGTCTCCCCAACAGGAGCTGGGGAAGACATCCACCACATGAGATGCTTTTGCACGCGTGATCATAATGGTGTGAGACATTGGAAGTTCCTGGTATGACCATTGAGAAAAGAGCATCCACTGAAGGATCCGCATGTGGTATCTGGCCAATGGAAGGAGGGGTATGGCCGCTGCCATGATTCCCAACACCTTTAGAACTAACCTGGCTTGGGCTCTGTTGTTGTTGAGAAGTAGTGATACCAATTTTTGAATGTCTGATATCCTTTGGTTCGTTAGTGTTGCAGACATGTTTACAGTATCTAAATTTGTGCCTATGTAGGTAATAGTACAAAACAGACTTTTCGCAATTTATTGAGATACCCAGTTTTTGACAGACGCGAAAAGTGTAATCTCTGGCCATCAGGAGATGCTTGGTGGGAGCTGTGAGGAGCCAGTCGTCCAAATATGGAAACACCTGGAACAGAAGTGAGAAGCTACCACTGCCATGCATTTGGTAAACACCGGGGCGGTGGTGAGACCAAAGGGCAGGGCCCTGAATTGAAAATGACTGGTTCCCAGCCTGAAGCGGAGGAATCTTCTGGAGCGCCTGTTCATTTTATGTGATAGTCTGAAGGTCTATAGAGCACATCCAGTTTCCTTTTCCCAATAGGGGAAGAATGGATTGCAGCGTGACCATCCGAAATCTTGTTTTCTTGACCGATCTGTTCAAGATACTGAGATCCAAAATTGGTCTCCAGTCCCCTGTTTTCTTTGGAACTAAAAAGAACCTTGAGTAGATTCCGGATCCTAGTTGGTCTGCTGGCACTGGCTGAATAGCTCTTTTGCGAGCAGTTTTGAAATTTCCAAAGCTGCTATATCCCTTTGAGCGGTGGAACATCTGGAAGGGATTTTTGACTGACTTGGAAAACGAAGAAAGGGAATAGAATAACCTTCGAAATGATGGACTGTACCCATTTGTCTTGTGTCAAGGATAGCCAGGCTTCTGGGTACAGTGACACCGACTGCCTCCGAAGATGGGCAGTCGGGCAACACCTCAGGGATGCTGAAAGGGCTGATTGCCCTGGTTCTGACCCTCTGCCTCTAGGGCGACGTCTACCATTGTTGTTCCCCTCTGCCTCTGGCGGGAACCGACTCCAGGCGAAGTCCCTTGAGATTGTTTGAACCACATCTTTCCTCCCTTCTGGCCTTTGGGGTAAGGCCTAGAAGGAGTGGAAAACGGACGGCAGAAAGGGTCTTGCCATCCGACCTAGTCAGGGTTTCTTTCACTTGTGGACCAAAAATAGATGATCCATCAAAAGGGAGTTCGTGAAAGACGCCTTGAAAGGTTCCGCATCCAGGCGCCCTGTTCCTGCTCGCTCCATCGGCCGCATAAGAGGAGGCGCATGGAGGAGTTGGAAATAGAATTAGGATAGCCAGCTGCGTGTTCATTTCTCTTGAAACCCGCAGCTGTATCAGCATTTCACTTAATCAAGTCCCTTTGAAGACGAGTGAAATGGCACAGGTAGTTCAGCTAACGCATAGTAAATGTCGCTGAGGAGAACATCCGCCTATCCATGGACCTAGATTCCTTGTTAGGTGGATGGACAGGCACTGAAGGATCAGCCAGTTCCTTCTTTGTGCAGCTACCACCATAGCATCCACAGAGACTCCTTTTGATAAAAATTCCTTGTCTGATGGAGCTGTGATGAATTTGGAGGGTCTCCTGGGAGTGGGGTCCACTGAATCAGGAGCCGCCCATGCCTTTTAGCAACCACCTGCATGAGGGGGTCGGGACACCCAGGAGGTGGAAGGGCGAGAGCCAAACGCCTCAAGATACACAGATTAGGGTTGAGGGCTGGCCAATTTCTCTGTTTAAGGATCTCCAGAATGTCTGCAAATGAGACATCTTCAGAAGAGGGGAACCCTCAGAATCATCCAGATCTGTGTCCGACGTGATAGACTCAGGTGAGTCAATGTGCTTCCTCTTCCGAGGGGGCTCTTCTGCCAAATCAGGAGAGGCCTCGAAGAGGATGAAATCCCCAAAGGGAGCTCCTGAGGAGTTGGCTCTCTGCGGTCCGGGATGAGGGAGTGAGTCGACTTACCCTGAGGCAGCATAGAGGGAGGGGCAGCCGACTGTGGAGTAGAGCCAGGCTCTAACACACTCCGCATGACCTCGCACCCCTGTCAGGCAGAGCCAGAGGTCCCCGCCCGAGGAGCTAAGGACCCCCGCACCGACAGTGATGGCTATTCCTCCATGGAAGAAAACGAGGGGAGCCGAAGACAATTGTCTCCAAGAGAGTCGAAGGAGGAAGGAGTTGATGGACCGACAGGCACCGACTGATGGGTCGGGCTCTGAAGGATCTGGGCTAGTGCCTCAGACTTGAGTAGTCGACTCACCACCCTCTGAAGGTCATGATCGGACAACCTCGGCGACCTAGAGGAATGAGACCTTTGGCCCGTTCAGACAGCAGGGGAGATCCTGGGAGCCAAGAGAAGGTGACCTAGACCTCTTTCTGGTTGTCGGCTCAAGATCTCGATAACCTCGGCTCCGCGAGAGCCGGTGGCCCCAGGAAACTGTGGACTGAGTCTTATCGGCTCCAGCCGGAGCCGATAAAGGCAAAGGTTGAACAACCTGAGGTCTCGCCTGTAGCCGAAGACCTCGATGCCTTGGAGGGCTTCCTGTTGAGACAGACAGGGAATCCTCAGGCTTCAACAAGCCTCTCAATATGAGCTTGTTTTTTCTTTCCTGCAGGACCCTGGGGCTGAAGCCATGGCAGACAGCACAGGAGTCCTGCAGGTGCAAAGGCCCCAGACAATAGACACAAGAAGTGTGAGCGTCTGTCAGAGACATTTTCTGACAGCACGCATCACACTTCTTGAATTTTTAGACATAGCCTAACTGGTGAACACAAACACACACTCAAACACACCAGTTATACCCTGTCAGAATAACAAACTTTAGTAAAAAAAAAAATACTAAAAAATAAAGTACAATAAACAGTAGTACACTACACAAACACTCCCTAGGGAAGGGAAGGCCTAAGGCCCAAGGGAAGAACTAAAAGTTCTTTTAACAAGAAACGGGAAAAAATTAGGTTCGGGGATAAGTTCAAAGAACTACACTAATTTAAGAATAATTAAACTAAAAAAGGGGAAAAAAGAGTAACTTTTTATAGAAAAAGCTAAAACTTACCAGGAACCGGTAGAATAACCAACCTCGATCTGAGGTAACTCTCGCCTAGCATTGTGGGATATAGTGGAACCAACTCTCGAGCTTTAGAGTGGACCCATCCAGCAAGAATGAAGGCGAGATAGACAACTTAACATCTGTTAATTAAATATATTAAATATAAAATCATGCATTATATATGCCTTCTCTATTCTTAACACCGAATCGTTGTTTGTACTTGTAATTTGTTGCATGGCCAGAGGTGCCGAAGGCAGAAGCTATTTTTATTATTTTTGGTATTTGTGACATTTTGTTGCGAGTGACACAGCACCCTCTTTTTCGTATAACCAAATATGGTAACCCTACATAAAAGAGCACTTTGCTTTATGAGGGAGGAAACTGATGGGAGTAGGTGGGAGAGGAGAACTGCCCAGAGACTTGCATCATGGTTTAGCTGCTACCAACATTTTCAAGCATTTAGATCATGGTTTAGATACTGCTATTTTTTCAAAGCCCTCACTAGAACCCTGACAGCATGTGTGATGTCCGGGAAAGCTGACCAGTGTAGTCAGTGTTGTAAGTGCTGCCCTAGTTTGGAAGAAAACACTCGTTAATCAAAACCATCCAGTAGCCTAGGAAAAATGTTGTAAAAGTAGTTACTTGAACAAAGACAGACCCAAGCTGCTAAAATGCATTTCTACACTTGTACAGCCTGAACACCTCCTGACAAGTGACCCTGACGCAGCTGCCCAAGAACAGGCATCAGCAGCATCACAGCTGCATTTAATGGAACAGCAAACTACCTGCGATATACAACCTAGTAAGGAAATGGCAGAGGTCTTAGCTTCAGAGTCAGGCACATCAGCCAAAATGCTCACAGCTTAAATAGTAGAGCCAGAACATACATGGTCATATGGGTCCGGTAATTAATGACCCTGAAGGCTAAGATGGCATACCTGTCCATAGCTCTACTATTCTTATCAGAAAGTAACAGCTTAGAGGAAGAAATCAACTTAAAAGTTTTTTCAGCAGATATAAATTGCTGCAGGGTCAGGAGGATTCTTGTACAAGAACTCCTGAGCCTCAGAAACCTTGTAGAACCGGTCTGGCTTTTTAAGAGCAGAGGACTCTGGAGCCAGTGAAGCAACAATAAGGATTTCAAAGACTTCCAAACAGGAGTTACTGCAAAAGACATGGGACAGTCCATCTGTAAGAGATCATAACATCTCTTCTAAAACTCATGCATTTGGGAACCCTCACACTGAAAACATTTTATCATTTTATTAAGGGCATCCCCAAACGATCGATCCTGAATAGGGGAATGAGGGGAGACAGTATCATCTTCATCCGATCCCTGAGAAAGAGGGGAATGGATATGGGAAGAATAATCAAATGATTCCTTCCCCAGAATCCAGACCTTTGTCCTCAAAGGAATCAGAAACCTTAAGTCACTTACAGGAAAAGTGGACACTAACTGGTGAAGGTATTGACAAACCTCGAGAGGGATTTTAATGTCATGAGGGCCTAAAAAAGACCCCCCCCCCCGAGTAAAATCTTCATATGGGGATCCTTAGCTACGGGGACTACATGCCTAATCTTTTTTTTTTACCCCCCGTTATAGAAATCTCATCTTTAACAAGTTTTAGGGGGTTCTAAAACCTAACCTCAATAAAGGAACCAGGTCCTTCTTCCCTAACAAATACCTGAGGAATTCCCCCTAGGCCATTCAGAATAATCACCCACCAAACCCCCTTTTCATTTGGCACAAAAGTCGGCACAGCCTCTGAGGACATGTGAATAGCAAGCCTCGTGTTGGCCTCCAACTGGGTCATGACAGAGGCAGCAGACATCAGAATCTTTTCAAGTAGTTACAGTTAATACCTGAGAGATGCGGTAGTATATCAACAAGCAAGGGGAACCAATTTGTACCCAGTTTGCATTTAAGTCATATTAGCTGGTAATATAGCTTCACACCACAATCACTTTACAGGCATCCTACAATCCATTACAGCAAAACTGTATGGCAGACAAACTGAGCACGACCAGGGCAGACCCTCATGAATGGAAACTGGATCAAGGGATCTTTCAAAATTTGATTACTCTGTGGGGAGTTCTCAAGCAGACCTCTCTGCTTCCTCTCTGAACAATCAACTGGAAAAATTCTGTTCCAGGATTCTGTGCAGGAAGGCCTGAAGATGGATGCGTTTTCTTTTCATTGGACAGGAATGTTCCTGTATGCCGTGTCACCCTTTCCATCAATATCCAGGGGTACTTCTGACGATTCAGAAAGAATCCCCCAATATCACTGTGATGATTCTCTTTTTGGCCCAAGCAATCATAGTTCTCCATTCTTTTTGAAATGGCCAGGGGCAATTACCACAAGCTTCTTCACAGAAAGGCTCTACTCATACAAAACAGGGGTGTTTGATACACCCTGACATCAATCATCTTTAACTGACTGCCTGAACGATGGGGTCTTAATTCACTTTAGGCACTTGTTTTCTGAGGATGTGCAGCAGGTACTAATAGAGCAGGAAAGCCTGCTACTAGAAAATCATACATTAGCAAATGGAAAAAGTTTTCTAGTGGGTGTCAGAAACATAAACAGCACCCTTTTAGGGCTAGTTGTTCTCTGTTTCTACAATATTTGTGTAAGTTACTATCCTATGCCCTTTCTTATTCCTCTACCAAGGTTCATTTATTGGCAACTTCAGCATGTTTGTCCATAGACCTAGCTCTTTCAAGGCAGTAACATGTCAAAATGCTCTTGAAAGGAGTTTTGCATAAGAGGCCTCCACGTTAACCAGTGGCTCCTTCTTGGGATCTTAATTTTGTGTTAAAGAAACTAACACTTGTGTCATTTGAACCAGCCCAACACTTGCGCCATTTGAACCAGCCTAACACTTGCACCATTTGAATCAGCCTAACACTTGCGCCACTTGAACCAGCCTAACACTTGCGCCATTTGAACCAGCTAACCTGGCTGACTTGAGGTTCTGAACATGAAAAACAGTTTTATTACTTGCTCTGTCCTCTGCAAGAAGGGTATCTGAGTTGCAAGCTCTTATAGGGAGTCAACTCTACCTCATTTTCCACAAGGAGAAGATGTCTGAGAACTAATCCTTCTTTTATGCCTAGACATCCACAGACAATAACTATCTTGGCAGAGCTAAATCTTTCATATTGTTATATCAATTGTTCATTTCTTGTGAAGGCAAGAAAGGAGAGAGAGTGTCAAAACAGACTATTTCCAAATGGTTGTCTAAGGCTATTATTTTCTGTTATACTCACCTTGACAAATCTATTCTAGGCAGGGCCACGGCCCACTCCACAAGGACCTTAGCTTCTTCTATGGCTTTTTGGAAAGGGTTGGGTTCCTGAAGTATTCTTGAAGCTGCTACTTGGTTCTCTCTACATACTTTTACAAAACACTATAAGCTGGACCCCTTCTCTAGGTCTAGATCATGCTTTGCTAGGACCATTCTCCAGGAACTTCTGGACCTTTCTCTCTCCAGCTCCCAAACATAGATAGCTATGGTAATCCACCCATACAGCTAAGGCTACTGCAGCAGTTAACAATTTCAAGAAGAAAGTACAGTTGTGTACATTGACCTTAAATGTAGATGTCCGAGTGTATTCACTGTTGCAGTCATCACATTTGGGTTATCTGCTTGCAGTAGCCCTCAGTCGGCCTGATTATCAAAGTCTTGGGTCCCGTGTCAGTTGCTGTCTCATCTTCCATGACGTCAGGTAGTCAGGGATATAAAACATGCAGCCGACGCCATTACATCAGTTTTTCTTGCCCCAGATGTCAGGTGCCCCCACAATAGGAAGCAATTACATGGTGTGTAACACCCCCAGCAAAAAGCAAATGCACACAGTATAAGATATGCCAAAGCAAAAGGATAGGAGAAAGCAAAGACAATCAGGGGGCTGGAGGGAGGGTAACCAGGACTGCAACAGTGAATACACTCGAACATCTACATTTATGGTAAGTGTACACAACTGTACTATGTTTTTCATGTTTCACTGTTGCAGTCATCACATTTGGGTTGATTCCCAAAGCTAAGTAAGGGTGGAGGTATTAGAGCTGGCAATCAGGCCTTGGAAGACTGCTGTGGCAAATCCAGCTATGGATTTAGAAAAGATAGGCAAGTGGTAATGCTTGGTGAAAGTATGTACAGAGCTCCAGGTTGCAGCTTCCAGGATGTTCCTGGTAGGGACTCCTCTGAGAAATGTAGCAGAGGTAGATGCAGCCCTAGTGGAATGTGTTCTTATCCCCTGTGGCGTAGGTTTGCCATGGTGCTTGTAGCAGAAATGGATGCAGTGTGCTATCCATTTGGAAATGGTTTGCTTTGAAATGGCCTTTCCCTCTGCCTCTGCAGCAAAGCTGACTAGCAGCTGGTCAGATTTTCTGAAAGGCTTAGTCCTGTCCAAATAGAATCTAACTTGTCTGTGCACGTCCAGAGAAAGCAATATCCTTTTACCCCTTATTCTGAGGATTAGGGGAAAAAGTAAGCAAATGAATGGACTGGTTTAAGGCCACACTGGACACCACCTTGGGCATAAAAGATGGGTTAGTCCTGAGGGAAACCCTGTCCGCATGGAAGATAATGAAGAGTTCCACTGCCATAAGGGTCTGCAGTTCAGACCCTCTTCTAGCTGAAGTGATGGCTAAAAGTAAAGCTGTTTTCCAAGAGAGTAATTTCAACTCTGCTGTAGCAGCCGGTTCAAAAAAAGGGGGGGGGATAAGTTTTTCCAATACAAATTTAAGGTCCTAGGTAGGAGTGGGAGCTCTCCTGGGGGTCTTAAATTTTTGGCCCCACTAAGGAATTGTTTTACCAGAGGATGAGAGAAGAGGGGTGGCTCAGTATTATAATGATCTGAGATGGCTAAGGCATGAATCTTAATTGAGGAGAAGGATAGGCCCTTGTGGAGCATTTCTGTTAAGCAATCTTGTATACAGTGTAAGCTGGGCACCATTGTGCCCATCCCCTGAGACTGGCTCCAGAAACAGTATCTTTTCCACTTTTCTGAATAGGAATTTCTAGTACAAGGCCTCCTTGCCTCAAGAATGACATCCAGCACCTGCTTACTGAGGGTTGCTAGAGGTGAGCTCAGGGGATTAGCCAGGCTGCAAGATTCAGGGTTTGAAGGGGAGGGTGCAGAACCTGGCTCGCCTGCTGGGACAGCAGAGAAGGGGTCTGAGGTAGGTGCCATGGTTGTAGCACTGTCAGACTGCGCAAAAGAGGGTACCAGTTCTGGCGTAGCCAGTCTGGTGCAATCATGATTGTCCTTGGTTTGTCCTGTTTGATCTTTAGTAGAACCTTCGAGAGGAGAGGCAGAGGGAGAAAGGCATAGACAGAGGATTTCCCAGGTAAGGACAGGCAAACACTTTCCAAGCTTGGCTGTGGGGGAGTTCTGGTGCAGTATTTGTTCAATTGGTAGTTCAATTGGTAGTTCTGAGGGGAGGCAAACAGGTCTACCTCCGGAGTCCCCCATTTGTTCCACAAGAGCTTGCATATTTTGGATTCCAGTTTCCATTTGTGTGGGTCCATGAGATTTCTGCTTAAGTCGCCTACCAGTGAATTTAGTTTGCCTGGCAGGAATTGAGCTTGTAGGTGCACTTGGTTGCTCAAGGCTGTGTTCCACAGAGTCATGGCTACTCTGCAGAGTGGGTAGGAATGGGTTCCCCCCTGCTTGTTTATGTACCACATAACTGTGGTGATGTCTGTCTTTACCAATAGTTGTCCTGGAAGAATAAGGTCTCTGAAGGCTGTCAGAGCATTCTGTACAGCTAACATTTCTTTTTGATTGACATGCAGGTGCATCTGCTTTGGGTTCCATTGGCGCTAAATGTATTGTCCTGCCATGCGAGTCCCCCACGCATAGTCTGATACGTCCGTTGTTAGGGTTTGGGCGGCAGGGGGTAGAGTGAAAGGGAGCCCCTTGTTGTGGTTGCAGGCCTCTGCCCAGCAGAGAAACTCTACCCTTAGGCAAGGGGTGATCGGAATTATTGTTTCCAGGTCCCGAGAATGTTGACACCATAGACTTTTTAGATACCATTGAAGTTTCCTCATATGCAGTTTTGCATATGGAATTAACAGAATACAAGAAGCCATACACCCCAGAGCTTGCAGTATTTTCCTTGCAGATAGATGGGTTTTTGTGGCCAGTAGGCTGAAGTAAGTTGTCAAATAAATTTGTTTCTCTGGAGTGAAGAATGCCATCTGGGAAGTTGTGTTCAAGCTTGTTCCCAGGAACACAATCTGTTGACAGGGTACTAGGTGAGATTTCTTCAAATTGATGGTGTACCCCAGTGAAGTTAGAAGTCTCTTTACAAATGCCAGGTGCTGTAATAGCAAGTCCATACTTTCTGCCTGAATCAGGCAATCGTCCAAGTATGGGTAAACCTGAATATTTCTCTGCCTACAAAATGCAATGGCTGGAGCTAGGCACTTTGCGAATACCCTGGCTGCAGTAGATAAGCCAAAGGGAAGTGCAGAGAACTGATAGTGCATGGAGCCTGCCCTGAAGCATAGGTATTTCCTGCAAGATTCCCTGATTGGGATGTGCAGGTAAGCTTCTTTTAAATCTAGGGTTGCCAGCCAGCCATCCTTGGCTAGCATAGGAAGCAGCTGTTGTGCAGAGTTAGCATTTTGAATTTTGGAACCACCAGAATGGTGTTGAGAATAGACAGATCCAGGATAGGACACCAGGAGCTTTCTTTTCTGGGAACCAGGAACAGTCGTGAATAAAAGCCTTGTCCCCTTTGTTCTGCTGGGACAGGTTGAATAGCCTTGATGCTGAGAGAGAGCACTTGTTTTTGGGCCTCCGCTCACAGGTTTGGGGGAGGTCTGGCCATCCACTTAGGGTTGGGAGTGAGTGAAAGTGGAATCTGTATCCTAGGGGAAACTATGTTTAAAACCCACTTGTCTTGGGTAATGTATTCCCAGTTTTTTGCATGCAGGGCAAGCTTTCCTCCTAAAGGTGCAAATAGTTGGGCAAGGCTTGGAGGAGTTAAGGATAAGTCATTGTGCAATTTTACCATAGGGGGTGGCTTACTACTCCCTGCTTTGGACGTGAGAGCACCCCACTGCTTAGATCTGTGCATAACCTGAGTATGAAGTCTCGGTGGTCTGCTGCCCCTAGGTTTGGACTGAGAAGGACTGGAAAGGGCCAGTTCTTTGAAGACCAATGCCTACTGAATCTAGGTGGTTGCACTTGTAAGAAATTTTAACAGTTTGCATAGATTTAGCTTTTTCTTCCATTCTTTTGAGGGCTTCTTCTGCTTTATTACCAAAAAGGCGCTCTTGGTTTAAGACTGCATCCAGTAATTTTGCTTTTACATGATCTAGCAAGTTTTGTTCCTTAAGCCAAGCATGCCTTCTAAGTACAGACCCAGTAACAGCAGCTCTGCAAGATGCTTCTAAAGCATCAAAATGACACTGCAAAGTACGTTTACCAACCTGGTCAGCAGAATGCATTAACTCTTGTAAGTCTTTCTGTTCAGTACAGTCAGGAATCAATATCATTTTGTTTAATTAGCCCCATAATATGCTGCTGATACTTTAACATCTGAAACTGGCAATTTACAGCCCTAATGGCCAGAGTAGCAGAGATGTATACCTTCTTACCCAGTCTGTCTAAAGCCCTAGAATCCCTGTCAGAAGGGGTATGACTTTTGGTAGTAGTAGCCTTAATGCCTTTTGGTCCTTGGGGATACGGTCTCTGGATCCGCAGTAAGATTCTTGAAGAGGAATTGTGAGTCAGGTACTCTATAGTACCTATCAGGTTTCCTGGGAGCTGGAGGCAGAGTATAGTACAGTTTTGTACCTACCATAAATGTAGATGTTCGAGTGTTGACACTGTTGCAGTCATTACACTTGGGTTATCCTGCCGTCAGGCGGTCCCGCAGTCGGCCAGAGTTCCAAAGTCTTGGTCTGGCGTCGGCTGCTGTCGCCTCCTCCCTGACGTCAGTGCGAGAGGGGTATACAAGATGCAGCAGACGCCATTTTCTTCAGTTTTTCTTGCTCCAGATGTTAGGTGCCCCCAAATAGGTAGGCAATTCAAATTGCTAGTAAACAATACCAAAGAAAAGCAAACAACCATTTTTAGTTGCCAGCAAATACTCCCCATAGGTAATAAAGGGTAGATGCCCTAGGTAAGTACCAGGGAGTAACAGGGAAAGGAGGGAGGGTAACCTGGACTGCAGCAGTGTCAACACTCGAACATCTACATTTATTGTAGGTACAAAACTGTACTATGTTCATCGTGTTACACTGCTGCAGTCATCACACTTGGGTGGAATCCCAAAGCTGAGGTAGGGAGGCTGGATCTATAAGGCATTAGGGGTGGCTATAAGGCCCTGCAGTACAGAAGTGGTGAAGCCGGCTCTGGATTTGGAGTATAAAGGCAAATGGTAATGATTGGTGAAGGTATGCACAGAACTCCATGTTGCTTCTTCCAAAATATCCTTCGTAGGTACTCCACTGAGGTAGGCAGTTGAAGTGGCTGTTGCCCTGGTGGAGTGAGATCTAATGCTGCTAGGTACAGGTTTCTCATGGTGGGTATAGCAGAAACGTATACAGTGTCCTATCCATTTTGAAATAGTCTGCTTTGAAATGGCTTTTCCCTGTGCTCCTGCAGCGGATGCTACCAATAATTGCTCAGATTTTCTGAAAGCTTTGGTTTTGTCCAAGTAGAAGCGTAGCTGTCTGTGAATGTCCAAAGAATGTAATAGTCTCTCCCCTTTGTTCTGTGGTTTTGGATAAAAAGTTGGAAAGTGAAGTGTTTGGTTTAGAGCCACACTTGATACCACCTTTGGCATAAACGTAGGGTTAGTTCTTAAAGACACCATGTCCTGGTGGAAGATGAGGAAAGGTTCCACTGCCATTAGTGCCTGTAATTCTGAAACACTTTGTGCTGATGTTATTGCCAGTAGCAGAGCAGTTTTCCAACAGATTTATTTTAATTCTGCTGTGTTAGCTGGCTCAAAAGGAGGTAAAGTTAATTTTTCCAAAACAAAGTTGAGGTCCCAAGTTGGTGTAGGTGCTCTACTTACATATGTCTTATGTTTTAGCCCCTCTGAGGTATTGTTTGAGCAAAGGATTAGAAAAAATTGGTGGATCCGTGTTGTAATAAGCAGAGATAGCGGAGGCGTGGATCTTGATGGATGAAAAGGAGAGGCCCTTGTCCAGCATCTCAGTTAAGTATTGCAGTATCTGAGGAATGTTTGGGACAAGAGGGTCAAGTCTATGCACATGGTTCCAGGCACAGAATCTCTTCCATTTATCCGAGTATGCTTTCCTGGTGCTAGGCCTTCTGGCCTCCAGAATGACATCCATAACAGCTTTGGAGAGAGGCACTGCTTGCTTGACTAGGGAATTTTCCATGCAGCTAGGTTTAAGGTCTTTAGCTGACTGTTAAGTATCTGATTGTTGTACTGTGTCAGCAACTGTGGGATTTGAGGTAAAATCCAGGGTGGTTCTTGTGCTAAGTTTTTTAAGACTGGGTACCAGTGCTAGTGTGGCCAGTCTGGTGCAAACAGGATCATTTTTGGCTATTCCTGCCTGGCTTTTATGAGTACCTTTGAAAGGAGAGGTAAAGGAGGGAAAGCGTATACTTGTAGTTTTTTCCAGCTGAATGAGAGGGCATCCACTTTCCATGCTTGTGGATGGTAGCTCCTTGTGCAGAATTTCTGTAATTGGCAGTTCTTTGGGGAAGCAAATAGATCTATGTCCGGGATCCACCATTTTTTGTGTTATCATTCTGAATATTTGTGGGTTCAGTTTCCATTCGTGTGGGTCCATGATGTTTCTGCTTAGGTCGTCTGCCAGTATGTTTATATCTCCTGGCAGGAATTGTGCTTGCAGATGAACTTAGTAGTTTAGAGCTTGTTTATGTACCACATAACTGTCTTTAGTAGTAATTGTCCTGGATGCAGTAGCTGCTTGAAAGCTATAATAGCATTTTGTACAGCTAGCATCTCTTTTTGATTGATGTGGAGATGTCTTTGCTCTGTGGGCCACTTGCCCTGGATATATTTTCCTGCCATGTGTGCTCACCAGGCATAATCCGATGCATCTGTTGTCAGTGTCTGCCTGGCTGTGGGTTGAGTGAAAGGCTGTCCCTTGTTGAAGTGACAAGCTTGTGCCCACCATCGAAACTCCTGTTGTAGGCAAGGAATTAGTGGTATAACGGTTTCCAAACTTTGACAGTGTTGAGACCATACGCTCTTTAGGTACCATTGTAGTTTCCTCATATGCATTCTGGCATATGGAATTAGTAGTATGCAAGATGTCATGTAGCCCAAGGCCTGCAGAATTTTTCTTGCAGGGAGTTGGATCTTTGCCGCCATTAATTGAAAATATTGAGTCAGTTGTCCTTACTTGTCTGGCGTGAGATAAGCCACCTGGGCCGTTGTGTTCAAGCTGGCACCCAGGAATATTATCTGTTGTGAGGGCACTAGTTTTGATTTCTTTTTGTTTACTGTGTACCCCAGGCAACTTAATAACTTTTTTACGTACGCCAGATGCTTTAGTAGAATGTCCTTGCTCTCTGCTTGAATCAGGCAGTCGTCCAGGTATGGATAAATTTGAATTCCTTTTTGCATGTAAAATGCAATTACTGGTGCCAGGCACTTTGTGAAGACCCTGGGTGCAGTAGATAAGCCAAAGGGCAGTGCAGGGAATTGATAGTGCATTGAACCAGCTAGAAATCTGAGGTATCTTCTGCAGTTTTGTCCGATAGGGACTTGCAGGTATGCCTCTTTGAGGTCCAAAGTCACGAGCCAAGCTTTCTTGCCCAGCATGGGAAGAAGCTGCTGTAGTGTCAACATTTTGAATTTCGGAACATCCAGGTAAGTGTTTAGTGTAGAAAGGTCCAGAATGGGTCTCCAGGCTTTGTCCTTTCTGGGAACCAGAAAGACTCTTGAGAAAAATCCTTGTCCTTGTTCCTGTGGTGGTACCTTTTGAATAGCTTTCATGTCCATGAGTGCTGTAATTTGTTTCTGAGCCTCTGCCCATTGATTTGGTGGCAGATTTGGCATTCCTTTTAGCCTTGGCAGGGTGTGAAAATGGAACCTGTAACCTTGAGATACAATGTTGAGAACCCATTTGTCTTTGGTAATGCAATACCAGTTGTGATAGAAAAGTGCCAGTTTTCCTCCTAAGGGGGCTGCCAAGAGAGAACTGTTTAGCAGCTGTAGTGGAAAGTCATTGAGGCTGTTTTTTATAAGGTTGAGGCCTGTCTTCCCCTTCTTTCTGGCCTGGTGTGCCCCAATGTCGAGGCCTGTAAGGGCCTTTTGTCTGACCTCTACCTCTTGGACGTCTGTATCTGCCCCTTTGAGGTCTATCGGTGACTGGAAAGGACCAATTCTTTGTTGGCCAATTTCTGCTAAAACGAGGAGGCTGAACCTGTAAGAAATCTTTCACCATTTGCATAGATTTTGCCTTATCCTCCATCTTCTTTAATACCTCCTCTGCCTTAACTCCAACAGCACATTCCGCCGCAAAGGTGCATCCAATAATTTGACCTTAACATGATCTGGTAGTGTATGTTCTTTTAGCCAAGCATGCCTTCTAATGACAGAGCCTGTAACTGCTGCTCTACTGCTCTACAGGAGGCCTCTAAGGAATCAAACCCACATTGCAAAGTATGTTTTCCCACTTGTTCAGCTGCATGCAATAAATCCTGCATTTCTTTTAAGTTAGGAGGATCTGAATCTGGAAGCATCTTTTGTTTCAACTGAGACATCAAAAATTGCTGATATTTTAGCATGTGAAACTGGCAATTCAAGGCTCTCATTGCTAACGTTGCAGACGTATATACCTTCTTTCCCCATCTGTCCAATGCTCTGGAATCTCTGTCAGAGGGAAATGGGTTTTTTGCTGATGAGGCCTTAATCTCTTTGGGTCCCTGAGAAATAGTTTCAGGGTCAGCAACAGGGCTTTTGTACAGAAATTTGTGAGAGTCAAGGACTCTGTAATATCCATCAGGTTTAACTGGGGCTGTGGGTAAGGAGTCAGGATTCAAACTGGATTCAGAGTACACATCATCCACAACGTCTAAAACTGGCGGGATAGCAAGGGGTCTGTGTTGAGGCAATAAAAGGAAGTCTCTGAGCCTTTTCTTGGATTCTGAGTAATCCTGACCTTCCCAATGGAAATGCTCCCTCATGGTATATAAGGACTCCCCAAAGAAGTAATCCTCAGGTGGAGAGGCTGATGGAATAGATTACTCAGCATCAGAATCCTCATAAGTGGGTAAAGAATATCCTAGGTCCGAGGAAGAGTCTGAGGAAATGGACACCTGGTCAGAAGATTCATAGTCTGCATCCTGTCTGGGCCTTTTATCAGGAGGGGGATGGGACCCCCTGAACATGGGACCCCCTGAACAGGGTGATTAGGTCCTCGGCCATTTTTAGCATTTGTTTCTTAGGCATGGAAGCCTGTCTTGGAGAGAGTTGTGTCCATTTCTTTGCTTTTAAGGGGGGCTTAGACTTAACAGAGGGTTTAATGGTTAACTGGATAGGTCTGAAAACACCCTCTGTAGCTATGGATTGCTCAGCTACTTCGGTTCCCTCTGTAGGTTTAGGATTGGTAAGCTGAAGACCAAGTACGTCCAAAGGCCCAGCCAGCTCCATGTGGGAGTCGAATGCAGTCTGTGGTTCTGTGGAAGCGGTCGTCAGGGGCTGCGTAGGCACCTAGCTGAAAACCGGAGAACCGGCAACCAGCCTAGAAGAGGCCTCGTCGCCAGTTTTGGGCCTTGGATGCCTGTCCTTGTCCTTGCACTTTTTATGCATTGCGGTCGCTGGAATTTCAGACGGCATGGTGTAATTGAATTTTCTACCGAAATAATGTCGGGCAAAAATCAAACTGACGTTTAATAGTGCGCTTGTTAAACCTAACACAAAACTGACAACCAGTGACGTCGTGGTCAGGGCCAAGGCATGGAATACAATGGGAGTGGAAATCCTTATGAGGTATTTGCTTCCCACAAGCAATACAGTTATTAACTTTTACTGACATCGGTCTGAGGCAAGAAAAAGTTTCCCCAACGGGGTACTTAGCTCTTTGAAGACTTCGGTTCTGGATTCGGAATGAAAATCTCAGGAGTCGGCTGACCGGCACTTGCGAACTGCTTCTGCTTCGGGCACCACGCGGCAAGAAAGACTGAAGAAAATGGCGTCGGCTGCATCTTATATACCCCTGTTGCACTGACGTCAGGGAGGAGGCGACAGCAACTGACGCCGGACCAAGACTTTGGAACTCTGGCCGACTGCGGGACCGCCTGATGTCAGGATAACCTAAGTGTAATGACTGCAGCAGTGTAACACTATGAACATCTGGGGTAAGGCTGGATTCCAAGAAAACATCACCTACAATCTCCAGAACAGGAGGGATACGGCTAGAGGCCTGTGCTGAGGCAGGTTTAAAAATTCCCTAAGTCTCTTTTTGGACTGAGAACAGTCCTGGCTTTCCCGGCAGAAATTCTACCTAAAGGTATACAAGGTTTCACCAAAAGAAAAATCTTCTGGAGGGGAAGCAGAGGTCATGCAATCTCTGCTGCAGAATTCCCATAGGTAGATAAGGGTAAGTCCTGGTAGTCAGAAGGAACAGAGAGATCAGACTCCTGATCAGAAGAATCAGACAGAAAATCAGTTCTAGGTCTCAAGAAGGGGAAGGGCTGGCTTCACCTAATTAAGAGAATAAGGTCTTCAGCCATTCTAATCATTTGTTTTTGAGGCATGTGGGCCTGAGAATGCGCTTTGGTCATCAGTTTTCTAGGCATAGTGCAAACTTTAGGCCTGAGGAACTCTGTTTTTGGCTTGAAACGAAGTCGCCTGTTTAATATGAAACTCGGTAGGCCTGAATACACCCTCAGAAACTGGTGCCTGCCCAGCAGCTCTGGACCCATCCAAGGTAGAGACATCCACAGGTTCCATAGGCAAAGAAACATCTCGCGGTATACCAGACTCCGAATGGGTCTCAGTAGAGGCCTGCGAATCTGTAGAAGCGGGTATCAGGGGCTGGGAAAGCGCCTCACTGAGTACTGGTGGACTGGCATCTAGCTTAACGGAAGCAACATCAGCAGTTTTGGACCTATGTGGACTGTCTCTGTCTTTACCCTTACATTTTTTCGGAAGATCGGTAGTCGGATGGCTTAATGAAGCCATTTCAGAGTATGGAGATCGAGAGCGAAAGTATTTAGCTACAAAAATAGCCCAACGACGAATAGTTCGGGTGTTGAACAAGGCACAAAACCGACAGCGAGGGACATCATGGTCTGGGCCTAAACAGGTGATGCAGTAAGAATGAAAATCTCTATGAAGTATTTGCTTTTCACAGGCAAGACAATGAGCATGAAAAAAAAAGGATCCCCAATGGGGTACTTATCTTTTAGAAGACTTCAGGTCTTAAATTCGAAAACGAAAATTTCAGGAGTCAGCCGACCGGCACCTGCGAACTGCTTTGGGCACTGCACGGCAAGAAAGACTGATGTAATGGCGTCGGCTGCATGTTTTATACCCCTGATGACTTGACGTCATAGGAGAAGTGACAGCATCTGACACTGAAATCCCACGACTCTGGTATTCAGGCCGACTGAGGGCTACCTGCAGGCAGATAACCCAAATGTTAGGACTGCAACAGTGAAACACGAAGAACATCTGCTCGGATTTGAACTTAAAAAGTTTTAGTTCCAGACAACTAGAAATTAAACTACACCTCATTACTATGACTAAAGTTAAAAACTCTTAATCCTCTCTTCTTTCCTTTCCTAAACACATTCATTCATTTTCCACTGCTGCAAAAATATTCAAAAGCCACTTTTAACACTTGGCTGATGGGCTCTCTTCTAATCATGTGCATTATAAAGCCCCAGCAAATCCTCAGTTTCTTTATTTTGTATTTTCTGATTTTGGGAAATTTGTTCTCCACATAGACCACTGCTGCTGGAGAAATGTTACTGCAACACTGATAAGGTGAACAAAAGAATAAACGAGCACTGGAAGCATAGACATTTTTCAAATGAATTTAAGCCACTGCTTTTCAATTCCTTTTCAAGATTATTTCACATAACATAAGAACATTCTTACTCTCCTGCCGATTACCAGAACCAGTGAATTACATAGCTCCATAGAGGCAAAAGTGTATCCATTCTGAAAACTGCTCAAGAACAAAGGAAAGTGCACAAATACACTGCACACACTTCAGACAAACATTCCCACACACTGTAGACAATGTCAGCTGACATGTCAACAGTGCAATGAAGGAGAATGTAAAAGGCTTAAGTTGCATGCCATGTACAAAGGCAGAGTCACCCACTAGCTGCTTTCTGTCTAACAAAATCATTCTTATCACTACGCAAGACAGGGCAATGATGAAAGCCAGAACCATGCAAGCACCGTGTCACAATTTGGAATGATCCTTAAGAAAACTGGGGGGAGAAAGAAAGTGATAAAGGAACCTCCATAGCTATGGTCCTTAAATCAGCAAGCAGGACGACTACATGTTAGCAGGGAGGAAATAAAGAACACGTTGGCTGACGAGTACATCACAAAACCAACTCAGTAATGATCTACAGAGCAAGAAAGCTGTAGTATAGCATACAGTGTTTTAACCGCTGCATCAGTACAACAGGTAACACACTCCTTTATATCAACTGCCTCACAGGCCCAAAACAGCATTACTGTAACATATGGAACTGTTGAACCCAAAGTTAAAGGTCATGTCCCAAAGTCAGAATCCTGATTCCATCTCTTCAAGGTAAGCAGTCTACATCAGAAAAAGTACCACCTGACCAAGTAAGTAAATCCATAGCAATCAGCTCAGTGCACAGCCTAACAGTACAATCCAAACAGGTCAGGACTATCATTTACAGTACGGCAAATTTAGCTCATGTCAGGAAGATAGCATTCTAGATATGGCAACTGTTCTGTTATGCAACTCCACTATTAACCCAGTACCATAAAGCCTTGTTGAAAGCAATAAATGAGATGTGCTCATTTTTAAATATTTATGTTATACTGACAGTTCTGCAACATTTCTCAAAAGTTAAAAAGGCACTCTAACATGCAATGTTCATTCTCAAATACCTCACTTTATTCAATACAGAGCTGCGGGGATGCTGGGATTCCAGCACTCAATGGGTACAAAGTACCCATCCTGAGCAAAGTCAGCCCACCAACAGTGTGCTCGTTCGTGCACAAGCGCATCTACTTGTGGTTCACAGATAAACAAATTAAACTACAATACATTTTTGAGATGTGGAAGGAAACCTAATTATTTGGCAAGAACCTACCTGGACACTGGGAGGATTTTTTTTGGACTGGACTGCAGAAACAGACTGGCTTTTGCATTACTGACTGAACTTGGTTCCTCTACCAGCCAATATTAAAAACCTTTGTGTGGTCTCAGTTGATCTCACTAAGACTATACAAAGATAAAAGATACCCCTCTCCAAGAGTTTCCTAAACTAGGGTTAAGATGATAAATTTTTGAGCTGCCAGACGAAGACCTGATGTAATTACATATTACGCTGCTATACAGAACATTAATAGGTTCATAGGTAAGTACTAGGCTATCGGCCCTAGGGCCCATACAAGCCTAGCCAAAAAATGTACCCCGGCTTTCGCCACCCAAGAAAAATTATTTTCCTGTGCCCCTGTCGAGCAGAGCCACAGAAGTGATCCCCGGGGTGAATTTCCCATTTCCCATCCAATCATCAAGATTTTTCTTGAAGAGTGCTAATGAGGAGCTCTGTTTGACATAGATAGGTAGTCTGTTCCAGAGTATGGGAAGTCTCTGGGACAGGAATCTATCCCTCCAGCATGTTCTATTTATTGTGGTGACAAGGTTAAGGTCCCTAGAGTGTGTAGCTCGGAGGGATTGGGATTTCTTTAAGTGGAGCATGTCCAACAGCTCTGGGTTTGACATCATAGCTTTGTATGTTAGGCAGTGATCGCCCCCGAGTAGGCGATATGCAATGGAGTAAAGCTGTAGTTTTTTGAGACGGTCTGCATAGGGCATATGTTTGAGGCCAGTAATCCTCTTTGTGAGGTACTTCTGTGGTCTTTCCAGTTGTTCTAGATGTCTTGTGAGGTACATACCAAAAGGGGCGTTGTACTCTATAATGGGTCTAATGAGTGATGAGTAGAGGGGAACAATGATCTCTTTTTCTGGATGAGAATCCTTTTGTGATGAGATGAGCCACGTAGAAGGATTTCCTGACCACTGTGGCGATGTGATTATCAAAGGAGAGACTACTGTCCACCTGTGTCCCAAGGTCTCATCACATTTTCGGCATTAATTAGACTACCAGCTATGTGGTAGTTCATGGGTACAGAGTTTTTACCAAAGGGGATGACAATACACTTTTTGGCATTGAACTTCAGGCCATGGCTTTGACACCAGGTATCTGTCTCATTGAGGCCCTTTTGTAGTTTGTCCATATCGTTAGGAGTTTTGATTATGGCTCCTAGTTTGCAGTCATCTGCAAACTTTGTTAGCCAAAGACCTTCTGTGTTGGCCTGCACTTCAAAGAAGTAGATACCAAACAGGAGAGGACCCAGGACTGAACCCTGTGGTACTCCACTTGTCACTGGTCTGATGTCGGATTTGGAATCCGCTACTTTCACAGTGTGGGTTCTGTCCGTGAGCCAGTTGGCAACCCATCTTGTGACATAGGGATTTATACCTAGTTTAGTGAGCTTATCTATAACTCCAGAGTGGGGGATGGTGTTGAAAGCCTTGGCGAGATCTAGATAAGCTGTGTGAACCATTTTACCCTGATCTATGGCTTTGGTGACTGCTTCAAAGAAGTCAATCAGGTTTAGGAGACATGATCTGCCTTTTACAAATCCAAACTATGTAGGGTCCAGAGTTTGGAGATTACCAATGTCTTTGTTTATGAGTTCCATGATGATACGTTCCATGGCCTTGCAGACCAGGCTCGTCAGGCTAATGGGGCGGTAGTTCCCGGGGTCCGTCGTGGCTCCCCCTTTGTGGAGTGGGATAACTGTCACGGTGCGCCATTCAGTGGGTACAAAGCCTGAGGTGAGGCTATGATTGAACATGGTACTTAGGTAGGATGCCAGTTCATTCTGTAGTTCGTGTAGAACGCAGCCTGGGATATTGTCAGGTCCCATGGATGCTGTGTTCTTGGCTTTGGAGAGTGTGTTTTTTACCTGTGCAGCCGTGATTATAGGAACTTTGCATTCTTCAGGTATAGAGATGGGCCCTCTAGGGGGTGAGAGGGGGGTAAAGTTAGCACTGAACCTATCGGCTAGGATGTTGACAATATCAGTTGGTTCTGTATATTTAGTGCCATTGTGCTGTAACTCAGAGCAGATCGGAGTGTTCCCATTTAGATTCTTGACATAGCTATAGAATGCTCTGTGGTTGTCTTTAGAGTCAGTGGCAATTTTGTTTTCGTAACTAGCTTTGGAGGATTTTATGAGGGATCTCAGCTTCTTACTAAGGTTGACCAGGGAGTTCTTCCAGTCATGGGATTTTACTCTTTTTTGCAACAGTTTCTTTCTTCTGTTGTAGAGTTTGTTTATGGCAGAGGTCCACCAGATTGGCTTCCTTTTTTAGAGGATAACATCTTGGTTCTATTAGGGATAGCATGATCCATACACTCGTGTAAATGCTTATAAAGTGCATCTGTGTAGGATTCGGCAGTCATACCTCTATTGTCCGTCTGCATGGGTGTCATGAAGTTTGCCACTTCTGTCTTAAGAAGTGTGAAGTTGGCTTTTGAGAAGTTTTTTACGATGGTTTCCCTAATTGGGGCTAGGGGTGGGATGTGGATGTCTAGGCTGATTAGCTTGTGGTCGGATCTGACCAACGAGGAATTGACCTCTGGTGTGGAACACTGGTTTCCCATGTTGGTAATGACCAGGTCTAAGATATTGCTGCCCCTGGTGGGGGTGTGAATAAGTTGATCCAAGGCGTTGGAATTTATGAATTCTAGAAAACGTTGAGCAAAAGAGTTGGTACATGAGTAGTTTTCCCAGTTAATGGTGGGGTAGTTGAAATCGCCAATTATTAGGGTGTTGGGTTGTACCCTAATACTTTCCAGTGTATCAAGAAATGAGGAGTGTGACTCCTGGGGCATGGTGGGGGGGTCTGTAGCAAGCTACAATTTGGATTGCGGTCTTGCCCAGAGTTAGTTGCACTTGGATAACCTCGGATGCATTATGCTGTGCAACTAGCCTGGAGGTGTGGATATCCTTAATGAATATGGATACACCTCCACCTTTAGTGCTTCTTTCTGGGTTAGGTGGCCGAAAGGTCTGGTATGAATTGAAGCTTGGTAATGCAGGGGTGCTCTCTGGAGCTTTGAACCAGGTCTCTGTCACTGCACAGATGTCAATGTTCTCCATTTTAAGGAGTGCCTCGAGTGAGTGCATTTTGAGGTTTAGACTTCTAACATTGAGTAGCATTACCCTCAGATTTTGCTTGCTTGTACCCGTTACAGTGGTGAATTTGTCAATTGAACCTTGCCTAAAAAAGGCACTATAGGGGTTGCAAGAGTCTTAGCCAGTATCCGGAATCCTAAGGGCGACAGGTGCAGGCCATCTCTGGTAAAGCATCGTGGACTGTCAATCATGTCGTCCCAGGCAGACAAATACTGGATCCCCTTAGAATGACACCAGAAGCTTAGCCAATTGTTGAAGTCAATCATTTTGTCCTTGTACTGTGATATCATTCTGGGTGATGGCAGGATGCTACTCAGGGTTAGGGTCATACCTGTCTAGGATACAAGATCGGAGAGCTCCTCCATGTCTCTTTTCATGTAGTCCAGGTAGGTACGTCTCAGGTCATTCACACCAACATGGACAATGACAGTGTCATATTTGTACTTATTGTGGAGTGACCTGAGTGCATGCGTTATGTGGCGGATCCTGGCACCTGACAGGCAGCTGTAGGCAAAGCACTCAGCATTGCACCAGCTTAAACCAAAACAAGCGGGCTGAAATGTCATGGCCTAGGAGAAGGTAACCTCTTTATAGCTACTGGAGTTTAGTGATGCAACATTTGGCATTCTGCCTCACTGAGGTATTCGAAGTAGATGTCTTACTATGCTAAGAAAGAATGAGGGAAAAACTCACCCATCTGCCTGGAACCTGAGAAACAATCCAAAATGCCATGCAAAACTGACCATCAGGGTAAAAGCTATTGCCTCACCAAATGGAATTCATAGCATATCCCTTTTTGCAACCCTAGGTTCAGAGCTATATTTGGGAGACATACACCTAGGCATTCCTAATTTCTCAATGACAATTTTTTTGAGAGTATGCCAAGTCCTCTAAACTTCTTTCAGAAAAGACTACATCTAGAAATGAGTAGGGGAAGAAAATGGAAGCGCTTATTCCATCTAAGAAACTTTAACATACCCTGTGATAAAAATCAAGACTTATTAATCAAGAAAGCAGCTTTACCTATTAATCTCTTCAACTGAAATTATTAAAACTGGGAGAATGGCAATATGAAATTGCATTATGTTATTTTTTTTCTTAACTACAACCCCTTAATATGCCTGTCTTTCTATCTCCCTCTTAGAGCCAACAGTTCTGAGGAAACAGAAGGGGGACACAAGGCAAAGCTTGTACCTGCCTGGCTTAGTTTTCAGTTTGTATGTAGTTCATTATTTGCATATAAAATTTTAAAGTAATGCTTCTCCCATCAAAACCACACTCTAGTTCTCTCCTGGTGGGTATGTACCACAAGAAAATCCATGTCATGCTTCTCCTTCCTTTCCTAAAAGGACTTCTATGGTCAAAAACTGGAAAACATTATCATCATCATCTCAGTATTCAATGGTGCACTACTGTCCCTGCAGCACTGTACATTTTTAGCAATTCTGTTCTAATCCAAAACAGTTGATGGGCCAATGATGGCATTTTTCTGGTTAAGTTGCTCCATCTCCAAAAGATGACCGTACTACACAGTTTACTATCAAAATGTCGATCGCCCCTTGCCGACACACTAACGCGAACTCCGAGCTGTGATTGTTGATAATGTCTAACACTGATATTCCAAAATGCATAATCTCACCCCCCTTTTGACCCATGGTAGCACTTGTTTTGTGGTGTAGTGGTCGGAAATGTCGACGTTCAGTGTTTTTTGTCGATATCTTGAGGAATCGGCATTACGGCTTTCGCATAAAGGAGTCGACAGTATGTACATTCGATGATGGGCGATCGACATTTTGATAGTAAACCTTATTACACACATTTGCATGTAAGCTCTTCCTTGAATTCACACCTGAACAGCAACACTAAGAAATACTGTTTACCCAGAGAATGTCTGGACAAAGTGTCAAATCTTCAGGTGGCGTAGCAAGGTTTATTTTCAGTCATGTTTTTAAACCATTAGAAAAAAGTAATGTTCTGCTGCAAAACAACCTTTTAATTTGAATTTTTTAAAAAGTTAAATCATCTGCAGGGACTATTCATTAATCAAGTCCATCACAGGTAACACGTTTCCCCACTTTGAGGATACAAAGTACAATACTGTCTTCAAGCTTATCTATCTCTGAGATGAGTTCAGCTTCAACATTAGTGAAGTGTTTATTCATCAAAACCATATAATTAGCACTCACTTGTATATTCAGTTCTTGCCTTTTTTTTTCAGCAGGTCAGGATATCGGTTACCATAAGTGGGCATTTTAGTCACTCTAAGCCCCCCTTGGTACAATGCCCATTTCAAGGTAAGCTGTGAATGTTAGCATCTGCCATTGTAATTTCTTATACTGTTCAACAGTGGACTCTAATGAATGTAGCTTCTCTAAAATATGTCATCCCTATTAGCATTCAGGGAACTGGTGGCAGCTTCATTAGATGTCCTTACAGATGAAGATATTACAACGAACGGGTTTTCTTCCACTGTTAAAAAGCTGTGGAGTAAAGATGTAAAAGCGAATAGGAGCAGGTCTCTTAGCTATATTACAAAATATAATAGACATACGCAACAAATAATGACCATTATAGAGAAAAAATGGACTATATTACATTCTGATAATGAACTCTGCAAGATTATTACAGAAAGACCATGTTTTGTATACAAAAAGGATAAAATATTAAACAATTACTGTGTTATAAAGACTAAGTGCAACAGACAAAACAAAATATAGTGAGCAAGAGACAGACTATTCCCTGCTATAACTGTAGTTTTTATGTATATAAATACTGATGTAGAATTTGTCCAACTAATTTCTAAAAAGAACTTTGTTTTTCAACGGTTTGCTACTTGTCACACTGAAAATGTGGTTTACTTTGTCAACTGTGGGAAATGTTCAGGTTTATACATAGGTAAAACGAACAATGAGTTAAAAGATAGGATAGCGTCACATATGTCGGAAATATGTAGAAAACTAGATACAAATGTTTCATATAAGCATATTCAATGTTATGGAAATGAACATTTCTTTAAGTTTAGAGTGCTACAAAGACCGATTTGAATCATGGGGTGGGGATATTGTTACTGTTACAGTAACAGTGGAATACAGATGGATAAATTATTATAGGGCAGATGCTCCACCTGGCTTAAATACAATAAATAGTATTAAGCCTATACTTTAAGTTAAAACATTCTATTTAATGCTGTATATTTTTATACTGTTCCTATAATATTGTTTTTTTATGTCTTATGTGGTTTTATTGCTAATAAAAGGGTTAAGTTTATTGAGCTAATTATTAGTTTTAATAGGTAAGCTGGCTGTGATTTTAAATTGTTATATAAAATGCTGAACTGAAGTTTTAAACTGTTGCACTGAGAAAGAGTCTTGTACTCAAAAGCTTTGCAGCATTGCAGTTTATTGAATAAACTTGTTATTTTGTGAGACTGTTGGTCTTTTTCGTTTATTGCATTTCTATTTTTATTTTTACCGGATATTCCACTTAGCTGGTTATCTTATTTTTGGTTATTTTTGTTCATGGAATGTTCACATCAGCAAACTTTTTTCCCAGGACAGTGAGTTACTTGTGTGTGACGGTCGGTATACTGGCCAAGTAACTCAATGTCCTGGGAAATATTTATATCTATATTATATACATACAGTGGATAAAAAAAAGTGTACACACCCCTGTTAAAATGTCAATGCCAGGTTTTTGTGATATAAAAATGAGACCACAATAAATCATTTTCAAAACTTTTCCCACCTTTAATGTGACCTATAACCTGTACAATTTAATTGAAAAACAAATCTGTTAGGGGAAAAATATAAAAAATAAACAAACATACAATAAGCTGGTTGCATAAGTGTGCACACCCCTAAAGTAATACTTTGTTGAAGCACCTTTTGATTTAATTACAGCATTCAGTCTTCTTGGGTAGGAGTTTATCAGCATGACACATCTTGACTTGGCAATATTTGCCCACTCTTGTTTCTAAAAGCACTCCAAATCTGACTGCAAGGGCATCTCTTGTGCACAGCTCTCTTCAGGTCACCCCACAGATTTTCTATTGGATTTAGGTCTGGCCTCTGGCTGAGCCTAATTTTCTTCTGGTGAAGCCATTCTTTTGTTGATTTAGGTGTATGCTTGGGGTCACTGTTGTGTTGAAAGGTGAAATTCCTCTTCATCTTCAACTTTCTAGAAGATGCCTGAAGGTTTGGGGCCAAAAGTGACTACTATTTGGAACTGTTCATAATTCACTCCACCTTGACTAAAGCCCAAGTTCTAGCTGAAGAAAAGCAAAGTACAGTTGTGTAACTTACCATAAATGTAGATGTTCGAGTGTCTTCACTGTTGCAGTCATCACATTTGGGTTATCCCTGCTGGAGTAGCCCTCAGACAGCCTGAATACCAGAAACTTAGTATTTCTGCATCGGTTGCTACCGCTTGAAGACTGATGTCAGGTCATCAAGGGTATAAAGAAAGGCAGCAGACGCCATTACATCATTTTTTCTTGCCCTAACCAGTCAGGAGCCCCCAAAGTAGGAGGCCAGGCTCTGGTGGCAGGACCCCACCAGTGGGAAAAAAATACCAATATGTCCCTTTTAAAGAAAGGAGAACACGGGAGAAAGTTAACAAAAAGAAAAAGGGGAAAGGAGGGAGGGAAACCAGGACTGCAACAGTGAAGACACTCAAACATCTACATTTATGTAAGTGTAGAAAACTGCACTATGTTCATCATGTTTCACTGTTGCAGTCATCACATTTGGGTAGATTCCCAAAGCTGGGGAAATGGGTGGAGGCAGTCAAGGAAGGTAGGGGCTGGCTAGCATGCCCTACAAGACTGCAGAGGTAAAGCCTGCCCTGGATTTAGAAAAGGGAGGCAGGTGGTAATGTTTGGTAAAGGTGTGAAAAGATTTCCAGATGACAGCCTCCAGGATGTCCCTGGTGGGGACCCCTCTGAGGAATGCTGCAGAGGTGGAGGCTACTCTGGTGTTGTGGGTCCTAACCCCTTTGGGGGGAGGCTTGCCATGCTGCTTGTAGCAGAAATGGATGCAGTGTGATATCCATTTGGAAATGGTTTGCTTGGAGATGGCTTTGCCCTCTGCCCCTGAAGCAAAGCTAACCATCAGTAGATCACATTTTCTGAAGGGTTTAGTCCTGTCCGGATAGTATCTGAGATGTCTGTGCACATCCAGAGAGAGTGCAGAATCCTTTCCCCCTTGTTTTGAAGGTTAGGAAAGAAGGTGGGCAAATGGATGGATTGGTTGAGAGCTACACGGGATACTACCTTGGGCATGAAGGATTGATTAGTTCTGAGGGATACCCTATCTGCGTGGAAGATGATGAAGGGTTCCACTGCCATGAGTGCTTGCAGCTCAGAGACTCTTCTGGCTGAAGTGATGGCCAGGAGGAAGGCTGTCTTCCAGGAGAGAAATTTTAGCTCTGCAGAAGAAGCTGGTTCGAAAGAAGGCAGGGTGAGCTTTTTCAAGACAAAGTTAAGATCCCAAGCAGGTGTTGGTGCCTTTCTGGGGAGCCTCAGGTTGTTAGCCCATCTAAGGAACTGTTTGATCAGAGGGTATGAAAAAACAGGCTGCTCAGTGGGGAAATGAGTGGAAATAGCAGAGGCATGAATTTTTATAGAGGAGACGGAGACCACTGTGTAGTAGGCCAGCTACATAGTCCAGGATGAGAAGGATGGAGGGCTGTGACGTATTGGCACCCTTGGCCTGGATCCAGATGCAAAACCTTTTCCATTTATCTGCGTAAGACTTTCTGGTGCTAGGACGTCTGGCTTCTCGGATAGCATCCAGAACCTGTTTACTGAAAAGGGCAGATTGGTCAGGGGTTAGGTTATAAGCCAAGCTGGCAAAATGAGCGTCTGCAAATGGGGGTGCAATAATTTCCCTGCCCTCTGGGTTAGGAGGTTGGGCAGTGGGGAGAGGCTGCGCAGCAAGGGTTACCACTGCTGTCTGGGCCAGTCTGGAGCTATGAGAATGGTCCTTGGTTTTTCCTCCCTTATTTTGATCAGTATCCTGGGAATGAGAGGTACAGGAGGAAAGGCATAGACCGAGAAATTTACCCAGGGGAAGGAGAGGGCATCTACTTTCCATGCCATGCAGTGATGCTCCCCGGTGCAGAATTTGTCGAGTTGATGGTTGGTGTGGGAGGCAAAGAAGTCGACCTCTGGGGTTCCTGAGTTATTAGTAAGAAGTTGTTTCTGTTGAGCTGCCACTCGTGGGGTCCAACAGTTTTCTGCTTAACTGGTCTGCCAGGGAGTTGTGAAAACCTGGCCAGGTATTGTGCTAACAGGTGTAGAGATGCATGGAAGAGGCTGTGAACCAAAGGGTCATGGCCAGCCTGCACAGCGGGTAGGAGCAAGTCCCTCTCTGCTTGTTTATTTACCACATCACTGTGGTGGTGTCTGTTTTGCTCCGGAGAACCCCTGGAGAAAGATAAAGGGTTTGAAAGCTATCAAAGCCTGCTGCAGAGCCATAGTCTCTTTTAGACTGATGTGCAGGGGGAGTTGATGGGGGTTCCACTGGCCCTGTATGCATCTGCCATCCAGATGTGCACCCCAAGCGTGGTCTGATGCATCTGTGGTGAGGGTCTGGGCGGCGGGGTGTGGGGAGAAGGGCAGTCCCTTGGGGCCTGGTTGCCAGTTGAGAGAAGTAAGCTGATAGGAAACTTTGTTTCTCTGGTGTTAGGCATGCCATCTGGGATGCCGTGTCCAGACTTGCACACAGGAAGATTATTCTTTTGGTGGGTACCTGTTTGGATTTCTTTTCGTTGATTGTATATCCTAAGGAGGTAAGTACGTCCTTTACAAAGGCCAGTTCTTTGAGCAGCTTTTCCTGGCTGCCTGCCTGAATAAGGCAACCATCTAAGTAGGGATAAATTTGAATATTTCTTTGTCTGCAAAAAGCAATGGCCAGAGCCAGGCATTTTGTGAAAATTCTGGGAGCAGTAGATAAGCCAAAGGGAAGTGCAGAGAACTGAAAGTGCTGAGATCCTGCCCTGAAGCAAAGATATTTTCTGCAGGACTCCCTGATGGGAATGTGGAGGTAGGCCTATTTTAGGTCCAGGGTGACTAGCCAAGCATCCTTGGACAGCATGGGTAGCAGCTGCTAGAGGGTGAGCATTTTGAATTTTGGGATCACCAGGAAGGTGTTTAGAATGAGCAGATCAAGGATGGGGCGCCAGGTGCCCTCTTTTCTGGGTACCAGAAAAAGTCTGGAGTAGAAGCCTTGGCCTACCTGCTCTGCAGGAACGTGTTCTACTGCTCCCAAGGAGAGCAGGGTATAGATTTGCTTTTGAGCCTCTGCCCACTGATTTGGTGGTAGATCTGGGAACCCTTTGGGGGTGGGAAGGGTGTGGAAGGAGAATTTGTACCCCTGAGACAATGTTCAGAACCCACTGGTCCTTAGTAATGGTGGCCTAGGTGCTTGAGTGATAGGAGAGTTTGCCTCCTAGGGGTATGTGATGGTGGGCAGAGGTGAGGTAGGTGGGAGGGTGTGAATCATTGTGAGCTTTTGCCATAAGGGGGTGGCTTAGAACTCACTGGTTTTGTAGTGGAGGCAGTCCACTGCTTAGATCTCTGCAACCCATGGACTGCTGTCTTGGAGGTCTATCTCCACGGGGCTTAGGCTGTTTCTGTTTACCAGGTGCAGGAAAAGACCACTGTTTGGAAGGAAAATGCCTGCTGAACTTAAGGGGCTGCACCTGTAAGAAATATTTTACAATCTCCATAGACTTTGCTTTCTCTTCCATCTTTAACACCTCTTCTGCTTTAGTACCAGATAAGTTATCTTTGTGCAAGGGTGCATCCAACAATTTTGATTTGACATGGTCTGGCAGGGGATGTTCCCTTTTGCCATGCATGGCTTCTAATGACAGATCCAGTGACTGCTGCCCTGCAAGAAGTTTCTAGGGCGTCAAAACCACAGTGCAAGCTGTGTTTAGTTACTTGAGCAACAGAGTGCATTAAGTCCTGTAAATCTTTAGATTCTGCACATGCAGGAAAGGAGGTAATTTTCTGTTTAAGGAGTTCCAAGGTATGTTGCGGATATTTAAGCATATGGAGTGCCCTGCTAGCTAGAGGCGTGTACTTTTTTATCCCATCTGTCCAGTTATCTGGAATCCCTGTCTGAGGGCGTGGGATTCCCAGCTGAAGTAGCTTTAACCCTTTTTGGGCCTTGAGTAATGACCTCATGGTCCGCTGTTGGGTTTTTTAAAGAGATATCTGTGGGAGTCAGGGACTCTGTAGTACCTGTCTGGCTTTCTGGGAACAGGAGGGAGGGCGTCTGGAGTCAAGCTGGATTCAAGGAAGACATCATCCACCACCTGTAGGACTGGGGGGATGGCTAAGGGCTTGTGCTGTGGAAGGTCAAGGAACTCTCAGAGTCTCTTTTTTAGACTGTGGGTAGTCTTGACTCTCCCATTTGAAATGCTCCCTTACAGTATTGCAGGGTTCCCAAAAGGGGAGAGGCTGAAGGGATAGATTCCTCTGCATCAGAATCCTCCTATGTAGAGAGGGGCTGCATGTCTTCATAGTCAGATGCAACAAATTCATCTGACTCATGTTCAGACAAAACTTCTCTGCCATTCTAAGCATTTGTGACTGAGGCAAGGAAGCACACGCCAAAGAACGGCTGGAAGGCCGCTTCTTGGGGGTGGTTCGACCCCTGGGCCTAAGAAACTCGGTTGGTTTTGAAAGAATGGAAGCCATGAAAGAAGGCATCGGTTTATGTCTGGATTCGGTGTTTCGAAGGACCTCCTCGGAAGCTGGTGCTTGCACAGCGGCTCTGGACCCATCCAAAATAGAGACGACTGCAGGATCCTTAGACTAAGAAGAGTTTTGCTGCATAGCGGACTCCGAAAGGGTCTCGGTACAGGCCTGCGAATTAAGTGAAGCAGGCATCAGGGGCTGCAAAAATGCCTCATTGAATTCCGGAGGACCGACGACCAGCTTGGAGGTAATGTCATCAGAATGTTTAGCCCTGTGCGGTCTGTCTCTGTCTTTACCTTTACGTTTTTTCAGAATATCTGCTGTAGGATGGCTTACGGAAGCCATATCGGAATCTGAGGACTGCAAACGGAAATATCTGGCTACAATAAGGGCCCAACGACAAAAAGTTCTGGTGTTAAACAAAGCCACAGGACCAACGAGGAACATCATGGTCTGAGGACTGCAAACGGAAATATCTGGCTACAATAAGGGCCCAACGACAAAAAGTTCTGGTGTTAAAGAAAGCCACAGGACCAATGAGGAACATCATGGTCTGGGCCTAGACAAGTGATGCAGCAGGAATGGAAGTCCCCGTGTGGTATCTGCTTTCCACAGGCAAGACAATTAACTTTTTCTGACATCGGTTAGTGCAAGAAAAAAGGATCCCCAATGGGGTACTTAGCTTTCGAAGACTTCAACTTCAATTCGGAAACGAAACTCAAGTAGCGGCCAAGGCACTCGTGAACTGCTTCTGCTTCATGCTCCACAGCAAGAAAGACTGATGTAATGGTGTGGGCTGCCTTCCTTTATACCCCTGACATCAGTCTTCAAGCGACAGCAGCCAATGCAGAAATACTAAGTCTCTGGTATTCAGGCTGGCCGAGGGCTACCCCAGCAGGGATATCCCAAATGTGATGACTGCAACAGTGAAACATGAAGAACATCCCCAAAGCCTGACGCTGCCACCACCATACTTCACCGTGGAGATGGTGTTCTTTTGGTGATGCGAAGTGTTGTTTTTGTGTCAAATGTACCTTTCGGAATTGTGGCCAAAAAGTTCAACCTTGGTCTCTCATCAGAGCACAAGACATTTTTCCACATGCTTCTGGGAGACCTGATGTATTGTTTTGCAAATTTTAGCTGGGTCTGGATGTTTTTCTATGCAAGAAAAAGTTTCCCATCTTGCAACCCTACCCCATAGGCCAGACATATGGAGAATATGTGAGACTGCTGTCACATGTAGTACACAACCAGTACTTGCCAGAAATTCCTGCAGCTCCTTCAGTGTAGGTGGATTGGACACTCTAAATTGGCTCTAGGCATGAGTGCGTGCATGAAAGGTTGGGCACCGGGCTGGAAACTCGACACCGTAAAACTCCACTGCCAATCATGAGCGGACAGGTGATCCACTGTGGCGACCCCTAACTGGGAAAAGCCGAAAGAAGAAGTTGGCACATGTAGTACACAACCACTACTTGCCAGAAATTCCTGCAGTTTCTTCAGTGTTGCTGTAGGTCTCTTGGCAGCCTCCCTGACCAGTTTTCATCCTGTCTTTTCATCAATTTTGGAGGTATGTCCAGTTCTTTAACGTCACTTGTCTCATACTTTTTCCACTTTTTGATGACTGTCTTCACTGTGTGCCATGGTATATCCAATGCTGTGGAAATTTTTTGTACTCTTCTCCTGACTGATATCTTTCAACAATTAGATCCCTGCTTGTAATATTCCTACCTTACTCAGCTCAAGGATCTCGCAAAACACCTGTGAAGTTACCTTCCTGACTTAACAGGTGCATCCAATCACAAACATGTTTCTAAAATGAAACAGCATACGTAACTGAGCAAAATGCATCTTAGGTCAATAATGACAGTGGTACACATCTCATTTGATCATAACTGCTCCTTGTAAGACCTGCAGTCTATTATACAACTATAAGAACAATAACTATGGGAAAACAAAACCTATTACGTAGGTGTTTACAAAATCCAGACTGGACAGATTCAAGTGCTGAGAAGTTGAAACAGAGCTTAAGGACAACGTTAATTACTTTGTCTAACATGCTGAAATGTTCCAGTTATAGAATTAAACGTGTTGCTATTACAACAGCCAAACCCTTATTACCAAGTTGTTCTTTTCTTCTAAAATTTTTGTAATGACTCCTGCTTCAAACTGCTGTATTTTATTTTCAAATAGTATGGCAAAAATTGTTTGCAGTAGCAAACTGTACACTATAAAGACGAGAATTTCTAATATTACCTATTCATATACATTAATTGTGGATTTACAACTTTGATGTATTGATCAGCTGTGGACCTATCTAAATAGTTGTTTTATAACTGATTTGTTTTAAAACCAAATAAAAATAAAAAAAAAATTAAAAAAAAACATGTTTTATAACTGATTTACTGTTTAAAATCAAATAAAAAAATGTTTAAATATTCACGTTCTACAATGCACATAGCATGCACACTTAACTACTGTTGGTCACAGACGTCGTATCTGTTGCTTATGCCCTTGGCATCTAATGCTTGTGTGATATGTTCCTGTGCAGAATCACTGACCACCTAAAATACAGAAGACCAAAAAATAAATACTAAAATGAGGAAAAAAGATGAAATGCTGAGTATCTTTATGTTAAGTTCAAGGGCATAAAACCTATAGAAAAAGAAACAACTCCCCCAATCTTCTAGTTTGAATAGTTAGATAACATATGTGGGTGGGGTTTATGGAGTTTTCTCTCCTACAAAAAAAGTAATTGCTTTTGGTTCTGTTATTTCAGTGCTGTAGTAATTGACTATGTTAATACTTGACTTTTAGTCATCTGTCGTTCAACACCTATTACTGTCAAGATTTTGATCTTAAATCATTGTAACGTCATTCTTGTACCATGAATAATCTAACTTGCTAATGTTTTTCAGTATTTGGTTATCCTTCAAGATGTATACAGTGATCAAAGATACTTGCAGCATGTAAACATGTGGAACTTGTTAATAAAGTCTGCCTTCTAGAAAAAAAAAATTAATTGCAGCCTGTATTTCTGGCTCAGGTCAGCGGTTGAAAAGCATTCATGTGAACACACGCACTTATATATAAAAGCAAGGAGAAGCAACTGCCAAATTATCTGTCTCACTCTGCTGCATTTTACGATGCACCTTGGCATATTACCCAAACAAATGATTCAAACACAGACCTGTTATACAAATACCTTATTATGTATAGAATACTTTTTAAATATCTATCACACTGTGCCAGATACCATATAAACCCTTTCACCTCTCATTGCCGTCAATATTTACTTTTAATATTAGAATCTCAAGTAATAGGTCAAAACAAAAGTGGCATTAACCTTACTACTGCAGCATCAACTGTGACCTTGTATCTCCTTTATCTCAAGGGTAATCAAAAAAGTTCTACTACACCAAACATGGTTTGCCGAGCAACAGTTGCCTCGATTATCATTTGTTTGGCTGTTTTGTTAAATTGCACCTCTGAGAAAACTTCTGTACACGAACTTCCTTCCTGATAATTCTAACTACAGAATTTCTCTTTCTACGGACAGCATAAATGGTTCTTGCAACTTGCAGGTGTCTTTAAAAAGGAAGACAGTAACACTCCTATGTAACAATTTAACCAATTTTTTACCTGACCGATACATGGCCTAAGACTAGCCCACATTTCAGCCTCAACTTTGTTATAAGATGGTCAAAAGTACAGGGAAAAGAACTGTGGAACTTTACACGGTACAGTGGATAGGAATACTGCACATTCTTATAAACACTGTGGTAAGGAGCAATAAAATGAGCAATTAACATGTGAAGGCTATATTTTTGGAACAATAAACACAAAACTAAAACAAATGAATAACTGCATACCCAAACTGCAGTGCCTTAGAGCATGAAGCATCCCAACAAAACACTGCGCCTTTCTGAAAAGCATACTTTTTCATTCGTGTTTCCAATTATCCCTTTAATCCAATTTGTAGTCGCAGAGAAGTCACAGCCTGTACAGACAGACCAGACGCGCAAGGGTGAGAAACTAGTCTTAGTTTGGCAGACATCCACACTAACTCACATACTTACAGGCAACATGGGAGGACCACCAATTCACTCACAGCAAGTGTTTAGGACTGGAGCACTGGGCAGAAGCTCTCATGGACTCAACATGAAAAATGCTGAGAGGCAAGAGTACTAATATACTCACTTATCCAAAGCACTGTGTACAATGTCTCCAATGCAAATAAACAAGGTTACATGCTGTTGCTCAACAGCAGATTATTTGTTACCACACTTGCTACACCGACTGCTCCTGAGCAGTGTTTTCTCCACACAGCAGTGACAGGTTTGTGCTCATGTGCACAGCTGCTGATCACAGACTCCCTGAGAAGCGAGGCTTTCACTGTCTGCTTCATTAAGACTGGAGTGGTATCCTTCAAGGCCCCAGAGCCAGTGGAAACCACAACCCACGCTGCTGAAACCCTTACAAATGCCTTCTACGAGCACCTCCAGGAATGTATGGATCAAGCAACCCCTAATAAAATCAAGACCCTTTCCACCAAAGGCAGGCGCCCGGTCTGGTGGACCCCAGCCATAAACAAACTCTACAACAAGAGGAGAAAGCTACTACATGACAGAGCAAAATCCCTAAAAGGGAAGGCATCTCTGATCAATACTAGCAAAAAACTACGATCACTCATAAAATCATCCAAGGCCAACTTTGAGAGAAAAATCGCTAAAGACACAAAAGACAATCATAAGGCCTTCTTTAGCTATGTTAGAAACCTGGGTGGAAACTCCCAGATATGCTCAGAATTAGTCCAAAATGATACAAAAATCACTGAACCCACAGACATTGCAAACATACTGGCAAACAGGTTCAGTGCAAATTTCCCCCCTCCCTCCCCCCCAAAAGGAGAAATATCTATCCCACCAGAGTCTGGCCTCCCAAACATCTCAGATGCCCAGGTGAGAGCTGCTCTCTAAAGCAAAAACACAGCATCAATGGGACCGGACGGTGTCCCCGGCTGTGTGCTACACAAACTCAATGAGGAACTAAACCCACACATAAGGCTGCTGTTTAATCTTAGCCTTACTACAGGATACGTACCCAAAGAATGGCGTACGGCAACTGTGGTCCCACTCCACAAAGGCGGTGCTTCTACGGACCCTGGAAATTACCGCCCCATAAGCTTGACGAGCCTTGTCTGCAAGGCTATGGAGAGGATCATAATGGAACTCATAAATAAAGACATTGGGGACCTACAGACACTGGATCCTACCCAATTTGGCTTTGTCAAGGGCAGATCCTGCCTCTTGAACTTGGTCGACTTTTTCGAAACAGTCACTAAGGCCATTGATGAGGGTAAGGCAGTTCACACAGCCTACCTTGACATAGCAAAAGCGTTCAACAATACCCCACTCGGGCATCATAGAAAAGCTCACCAGCTTAGATGTAAACCCATATGTCACAAGATGGGTTGCAAACTGGCTCAAGGACAGAACCCACAGGGTTAGAGTTGCTGGTGCCACGTCAGACTCTAAGCCAGTCACGAGCGGTGTCCCAAAGGGCTCATTCCTGGGCCCCCTCTTGTTCGACATTTATTTTTCTGAAGTGCAGGCAAACATAGGAGGATTGTGGCTGACAAAATTTGCAGATGACTGCAAACTGGGCACCATAATTGACACTCCATCAGACACAGACATCCTCCAGAGAGGTCTCATAGAAATGGATAACTGGTGCCAGAGCCATGGCCTTAAGCTAAATGCCAAAAAATGTATAGTCATACCCTTTGGGAAAAACAAGGTAACCCCTAATTACCACATAGGTGGTAATCCATTAAACATGGAAGAAGTTATCAGGGACCTGGGGACCCAAGTTGACAGTAACCTCTCTTTTGACACTCACATTGCCAAAGTGGTTAGGAAGACCTTCTACATTGCCCACCTGATCATGAAGGGATTCACATCCAGATCAGGAGAGGTCATTGTACCCCTGTACTCTTCACTTATCAGACCAATGATTGAGTACAACGCCCCATTCAGAATGTACCTTACCCAACACCTGCAGCAGTTGGAAAGACCCCAAAAGTTCCTCACCAAAACGATAAAGGGGCTCAAACATATGTCATACGCTGCCCAACTGAAGAAACTCCAGCTCTATTCAGTCGCATACCGTCTGCTCAGAGGTGATCTGTGCCTGACATACAAGGCCATGTCCAACCCGGAATTAATGAACATGCTCCACCTCAAAAAATCCAAATCCACCAGAGCCACGAGAGCAACAGACTTAAACCTCAACACGGATATAAATAGGACGTGCTGGAGGGACACATTCATCACCCAGAGACTCCCTACACTATGGAACAGAATCCCAGTCCATGTGCGGCAGAGCCCCTCACTGACTCTGTTCAAGAGAAATCTTGACGAGTGGATGGGAGATCGTAGGTTTACCCCGGGAATCATCTCTGTGTCACTGCTGGACAGAGGCACAGCAAACTAATGGGTATAGTATTCTCATCCTAAGGGGTGGTGAAAGCCACACACACTCTGGCTAGGCTTATAAATGCCCTAGGGCAGATAGCCTAGTATGAACCTATGCTGTGATCAGTCTTTCCTCATACAGTAGCAAACACCAAGTAGAAATACGGTTAGTGAGGGGATAATGAGATGGTGGCATAACACCAGCTTTGTTGTCACGAAGCAATACAGCCCTGACTATAACCTAGGCGATGTGATTTCATCTAGCTACTCAGGAACCTAGTAGTGTGGAAGGGGAGAATATCTTGTTCCTTATTTTTCCATATAATCTTAGTTATATTTTCTAATGCTCCATCCAAGTGTCATCTTCTTTCTGTTCCCTCTTACAGTTTATGTGGTTTACCAGAAGTCGACCACACAAGAGCTGCTTTTCTTCAGTAGCTTGCCTTGAGGTGGAAGGTATCGAATTCCTCTCCCACACACTGGGGGTGCAGCTTCGTCTGTGCCTTCCAATACAAAAGATAATTCCGTGGGAAAAAAAAACTTTCTGCTTTAAACTAAGTTATACCTCTTAAAGAGCTTTTGCTACCTTTAGTTTTATCTTCCTATTGGACATAATTAGGTTTAGAGCTCATTTTCTTGTATTTCTTTCCTTTGACAGTCCCAGCTTAAGTACTCTACTATTTTTGGCCTCTTTCTGTACTAGTGCTTTTTGCAATTCTCTGTGCAGACATCTGTCTTACCCTCATTTTTACTTAAGACTTTCATTTTTAAGTTTCTGGGGTGCCATCACTTGACCAGATTTCTCATAACACACAGGATTCTATTTATTGTCTAATCACAACCAGACTAGAGTCCCTTTAGCAGCTTCTATATTCACTTTCTTTTTTTAGCCCGACTGTGTGTCACCGCCCCCACACTCAGACAATTCATATACTGAATGGGCATATAAACCTGTTGCTTTGCCTTGCCTTATATGGGAAATCAGCCAGCTGTAGTGCAGCTACGGGATTCTTCCTCCTTCCACATTTTCTGCAGTGCCTTAAAAGAGGGAAAAACTTTTCCTAGCATAACACCAGGAATTGAATCAAGAGCTACAGTTACTAGATGCAAAAGTTCCGGCTGTACAATTTTATAGCTTGCATTTTAAAGGTGTTCCCAGCCCTAACCAATGGCTCTTTTTCAAGTTTGTCACAGGTACTATAATCAGTCCCATCCACATGTCCTTGTACATTTTTAATTTTTCCCCTGTCAGCTTAAAGGAACATATTTCAGGCCAGTTTGATTTGGTCCAGTTTTTTGGATGGCATACTACTGAAAAGCAATTAAATATGATTCTAGGTCATCCTCCTTGCACAATGCCTATTTTGAGCAAATTTCTGTGTTAACTACTGTATTAGTCCCACCAACTGCTGTTGGAGCTTTTCCAGTAGTAACCATTTGAAATGGTGGCCTCTACTACAGTGAGTCCTGAAACAAAGACTTTCATATACCAAGTCAGAAATGGACTTTTCTTAGAATATTTATTTTTCTCCACAGTAAGGCTATCTCAGCAGGTATATACAAGTTTTGGGGATGTGGAGGGCTCGGCTCGCTACAAAAAAAAAACAAAAAGAAAAGTAGTTTTAAAAGGACAAGACTGATGTTTCAGATTTGTTCTTCTCCTGAATTTTTTACATTGTTTTGGCATGTCATCACTCAGCTTTCAAAGCGCCATCGTTTCTATAGGGAGCCTGTTCCAGTTTCCAGTAAGTCTCCACCTTAAATTCCAATAAAGACTTCAGTCGATTCTCCATGGCTATGGGTAAGAGAAACAGTAGAAAAAAATGCACCATTCAGACAGTAAACACTCAAGAAACAGCAGCAAAAAATGTACGGTTTCAAACTGCACTGAGACATAGGCTCAAACAGTTCATGCACTTGACAGAGTAGAGGTATGGGACGAACAGTATTCTTAGTACAGATCACCAGTGCAAGTCTTAAAATCAGAGGCACAAGTTTATAGAAAAAAATGTTCCAAACAGAAATGAAGATGAAAAAAGTAAGTTACTCAGCTTTGCAAAGTGCATACGAGTATACAAGCAATACAGCCAGTGTCTTAATGCAAGGCTTTAATAATCCATACAACTACTTAATTTTGGTTCAGACCCACACAGCCTCTCCATCTACAGGTTGAGCAAGAAGTCACTGCTGCAGGCCTTACAAGGTTTTTCTTTCAGCTCTGATGAAAACAAAAGCCCTCAACGGAACATGACGCAGGTTAAATCCAATAGTAGCCCTTGACTGGGTTAGCCAACTCTTACAGAGTCTTCCGTCAATGACATGCAAGGCACCTCTGAATGAGGAACAAACTTGCTGATTTGTATTTGTCAAGCAAACTCCTTTTATACAAATCAGTCTCTAGCCAATCAACTTCTTAACTGGCTAATAAAGCAAATTTCCTTACTGAAGTCATGTGGATTCTACAAATATACACTTACACAAAGGTACATAACCAACTTTTTACATGCAAGATGTTAGAACATATAATATTTAGACACACACATTTTATATTTATTAAACAAAATTATGTATATATCAAACATAGATAAAAAAAATCACAAACACACAAATTGCACATGCACCAAAAGGGATAAATTGGAAAGGACTAAAATGGCTTACAAGTCATACTAACCTTTGAATATGTTTAGGAGTGAATTTGACCACTTCTGTCACCAAGAACGGCATTCAATGAACTCACTTAAATAAAACAGTATCCACACATTTGGTAGCAGTTAATCTTTGTCCAGAGCTGCATTTGCATTCTGTCTTCCGTTATCAGTAGCAGTCTTAGTCCTATGCTGAAATTATCCAACATGCTTTTAGTAATGGTACTTCACTTTCTGACAATGCTGGATCCTTTGGATATACCAAAAGTTTCAGCAGTTGGGGAGCAAGTGCATCTGAGTATTGACAAATTAGGGTTAAAGTAAGGGCTAGGTAAGAAGATAGTGTTAGTAGTGAGTGTATGTGCATATAATGTATGAGAAGTGTGCCTAAGTGTCAAATGTAATGGTATTTTTAGAGAAACGTTTTTTGTAAGATTATATGTAGAGCTGGGGTTAGGGGTTAGACAGGGGGAAGCCCCTCTGCATATTCTTACACATGTGTGCTAACCCTAACCCTGCCCCTAACCCAACAGTAAAGTTGTGTTACGAAAAATCCTCTCAAACAGTATCTCTATTCAAACAAAAGCACACAATGCAAGCAAGCATTCTGTTCCTGTTTTTAACTTATTTATTTTTAATTCATCAGTTAGAAAAGGAAAGCGTTTGCTGTTCTTTTTCTGATCACTTTACTATTGAGAATGCTAGCGATTACTGAAGGTAAACGTGGATGTGCAGAAGGCAATGTAATCATCACTGACTTTTTTTCATATCAAGTTACTTAAGTTATCTATATAACATTACGTTAAGTGCTGAATCCTGGGGCAGATATGCACCATCAAGGATGTCAAACTTTAAAGTACAGTTGTGTACCTACCATAAATGTAGATGTTAGAGTGTATTCACTGTTGTAGTCATTGCACTTGGGTTATCCTGCTGGCAGGCGACCGTAGTCGGCCGAGTTCCAAAGTCTTGGTCTGCTGGCGGTTGCTGTCGCCTCTTCCCTGACGCCAGTGCCAGGGTATAAAAGTTGCAACCGACACCATTTTCTTCAGTTTTTCTTGCCCCAGATGTCAGGTGCCCCAGATATGAAGGCTGTAAAGATAAAAATATGCCAAACGACTATGCATATATCATAAAACATTTTCTTCTAAAAGCAAATACACCATATAGGTTGTATAGAGTTGAGAAGTACAGAATAGTCCCAGCACAGAGAGGGATGGTGGGTGGGTAACCAGGACTGCAACAGTGAATACACTCGAACATCTACATTTATGGTAGGTACACAACTGTACTATGTTCATCGTGTTTCACTGTTGCAGTCATTACACTTGGGTAGAATCCCAAAGCTTAGGCAGGGTGGCTGGCTGGGTCTAGATTGGATTTGGCGAGGCTAACAAGCCCTGCAGAACTGCAGTGGCAAAGCCTGCTCTGGATTTGGAGTAGAGAGGTAGGTGGTAGTGCTTGGTAAAAGTGTGCACTGAGCTCCAGGTTGCAGCTTCTAATATGTCTTTGGTTGGTACCCCTCTGAGGAAAGCTGCTGAAGTGGCTGCTGCTCTGGTAGAATGAGGCCTAATGCCCTTAAGCACAGATTTGCCATGTTGTGCATAACAGAAGCGGATGGTGTCCTATCCATTTGGAGATTGTCTGCTTTGTAATAGGTTTTCCTTGTGATCCTGCAGCATATGCTACAAACAGTTGCTCGGTTTTTCTGAAAGCTTTTGTTTTGCCCAAGTAAAATCGTAGCTGCCTGTGAATATCCAAACAGTGCAGAAGTCTTTCCGCTTTATTCTGGGGATTTGGGTAGAAAGTAGGCAAATGAATAGTTTAAGGCCACACTGGAGACCACTTTTGGCATGAATGTTGGGTTCGTCCTTAGAGAAACCCTGTCCTGGTGAAAAATGTGGAAAGGTTCCACAGCCATCAATGCCTGTAACTCTGAAACTCTTCTTGCTGAAGTTATTGCTAGGAGCAGAGCAGTTTTCCATGACAAGAATTTTAGATCAGCTGTGCTGGCTGGTTCAAAAGGAGGCAGTGTTAGTTTTTCTAAAACGAAATCGAGGTCCCAAGTTGGTACTGGTGCTCTCCAAGGAGGTCTTATATTCTTTGCCCCTCTGAGGTACTGTCGTAGTAGAGGATGTGAAAAAATAGGAGGATCCGTGTTGTAATGAGATGAAATGGCAGAGGCATGGATTTTAATAGAAGAAAAGATAGTCCTTTGTCCAACATCTCAGTCAGGTATTATAAAATCTGAGGCATATTAGGGACCAGTGGGTCAAAGCCTTGTGCCTGGTTCCAAGCACAGAATCTCTTCCATTTTTCCATAAGATTTCCTAGTGCTGGGTCTCCTGGCTTCCAAAATTACATCTATAACAGCTTTAGAGAGAGGTACAGTCTGAGTGGCTACATTATCTGCCATGCTGCCAGGTTTAAGGTTCTGAGTTGACTGTGCAGAATCTGAATGTTTTGCTGTGTCAGAAGATGAGGGATTTGAGGTAGAGGCCAAGACGGGCCTTGGGACAAAATCTTTAGGATTGGGTACCAGTGCTGGCGTGGCCAGTCTGGTGCAATTAGGATCATTTTTGGCCTCTCTTGTCTGACTTTTAGAAGCACCTTGGTAAGAAGAGGCATCAGAGGGAAGGCATAGACTGTCAGGCCTTTCCAGCTGAATGACAGAGCATCCACTTTCCATGCTTGAGAGTGATAAGTCCTTATGCAAAATTTCTGTAATTGGCAACTGTGAGGGGTGGCAAACAGATCTATGTCTGGGCGTCCCCATTCCCTTGTTATGTTGAACACTTGTGGATTTAGCTTCCATTCGTGAGGATCCATGAGATTTCTGCTTAGTTAGTCTGCCAGTGTATTTTTTGTTCCTGGCAGGAATTGTGCTTGCAGATGTACCTGGTAAGTCAATGCTGTGTTCCACAAAGTCATGGCTTGTCTGCATAGGGGGTAGGAATGTGTGCCCCCTTGCTTATGTACCACATAACTGTGGTATTGTCCGTCTTTATTAATAATTGTCCTGGATGTAGTAGGTCCTTAAAGGCTGTCCTGGCATTCTGTACAGCTAGTATCTCTTTTTGACTGATGTGAAGATGCAGTTGTTCCTTGGGCCACGTGCCCTGAATACATTTTCCTGCCATATGTGCTCCCCAGGAGTAATTCGATGCATCCGTTGTTATTGTCTGGCTGGCTGTAGGTAAGGTGAAAGGCTGTCCCTTGTTGTGGTGACAGGCCTGTGATCACCATCGAAACTCCTGTTGTAGGCAGGGAATCAAGGTTATGATTGCCTCTAGGCTGTGACTATGCTGAGCCCAAACACTTTTTATATACCATTGTAGTTTCCTCATATGCAGTTTGGCATATGGAATCAGTAGAATGCAAGATGCCATAAAAACCAGGGCCTGCAGAATTTTTCTTGCAGGGAGCTGGGTCTTTGTTGCCATCATTTGAAAGTAATGAATCAGTTGCCTTTGTTTGTCTGGTGTGAGATAAGCCATCTGGGTAGTTGTATTCAAGCTTGCACCCAGGAATATTATTTCTTGAGTGGGCACTAGTTTTGATTTATTTTCGTTTACTGTGTACCCTAGGCAAATTAGTAATCTTTTACAAACTCCCGGTGCTTTAGAAGAATGTCCTCGCCTCTGCTTGAATGAGGCAGTCGTCCAAGTAGGGATATATTTGAATTCTTTTGCCTGCAAAATGCAATTACTAATGCCAGGCATTTTGTGAAGACTCTGGGCGCAGTAGATAAGCCAAAAGGCAGTGCAGAGAATTGATAATGCATTGAGCCTGCTATAAATCTGAGGTATCTTCTGTACGATTGTCTGATTGGGACATGCAGGTATGCCTCCTTGAGATCCAAAGTAACTAGCCAAGCTTCCTTGCCCAGCATGGGTAAGAGTTGTTGTAGTGTTCACATTTTGAATTTTTGGAACATCCAGGAAAGTATTTAGGATTGACAGGTCCAGTATTGGTCTCCTTGCTTTGTCCTTTCTGGGTACTAGGAAAAGTCGTGAGTAAAATCCTTGGCCCTGTTCTTCTTGTCGGACACTTTGAATAGCTCCCAATATCCATAAGCACTGCAATCAGTTTTTGTGCCTCTGCCCATTGGTTTTGAGGCAGGTTTGGCATACCTTTTGGTTTTGGAAGCATGTGGAAGTGGAACCTGTACCCTTGAGAAACTATAAACACCCATTGGTCTTGGGTGATCATGTGCCAATTTTTTGAGAAAAGTGCTAGCTTTCCCCCGAGGGGTGCTGTCAACTGGTAAGTGCTTGGCATTTGAAGAGGGAAGTCATTGTGATTGTTTTCTATAAGGTTGTGATTTGTCTTCTCCTCCTTTGGGGGGTTGAAGAACCCCATTGTTTAGGGTCTGTAGGAGCCTTGGGGCTGAGATCTGCCTCTTGGGTGTCTGTATCTGCCCCTTTGGGCCTGTCTGACACTGAAAGGACCAATTTTGGAAGGCCAGTTCCTGCTAAATCTAGGTAGCTGAACCTGTAAGAAATCCTTCACAGTTTGCATTGAATTTGCTTTATCCTCCATTTTCTTTAAAACCTCTTCTGCCTTAACACCAAACAAAGTATCATGCTGTAGGAGCATCCAATAATTTATTTAACATGGTCAGGTAAACTTTGTTCTTTCAACCAAGCATGTCTTCAATAACTGAGTCTGTAATGGCTGCTCTACAAGAAGCCTCTAATGAATCAAAACCACATTGCAGAGTATGCTTTCCCACTTGTTCAACTGCATGCAATAAATCCTGCATTTCTTTACAGTCAGGACCTTCTGTATTTGTAACCATTTTCTGCTTTAACTGATCAACATGAGATACTGCTGATATTTAAGCATGTGAAACTGACAGTTTAAAGCTCTTACAGCTAAAGTAGCAGAAGTGTAAACTTTTCCATCTGTCCAGAGCTCTGGAATCCCTATCAGAAGGAGACAGGATTTTTGGCAGTGGAAGCTTTAACCCCTTTGGACCCTGAGAAATAGTTTCTGGGTCCGCAAGTGGGGTTTTGTAAAGAAATGTATGAGAGTCAGGGACACTGTAGTACCTGTCTGGCTTGGCAGGGGCTGGGGTAAAGAATCTGGAGACGGAGCAAACATCATTGAAAACATCATCAACAATGTCAAGCACAGGGGATAGCTAAGGGCCTGTGTTGAGTCAGGTGAAGAAAATCTCTGAACCTTTTTCTGGATTCTGAGTAATCCTGGCTTTCCCAATGGAACTGTTCCCTCATGGCATGCAGGGTCTCCCCAAAAGAGTAATCCTCAGGCGGTGAGGCAGAAGGAATGGACTCTTCAGCATCAGAGTCCTCAAAATTGGAGAAGGGAGCCTCAGGCTGGTCAGTTATGTCTGATCCAGCAGCAGAATCATCAGAAGACACTGGCTCAGGGCTCTGCCCTAAGTCTCTTCTCTGGGGGCTGAGAGGCCCTGTCTGGGTGAGATTGAGATCCTCTAATTAAAGAAATTAAATCTTCTGCCAAAGAAAGCATTTGAGAACTAGAAGGGGCCTGGATGTGGGGAGTTTAACAGGCACTGATTTAGTAGTCTTGGCTGCTTTAGCCCTGGCGAAGGCCTTAATGGACATAGCAGCTGGAGGCCTAGCAGCACCACGTGCTGGGGTAGAGACATCCAAGGATGGTGTCTGATAAGTCAACCACCGTAGTGGGTAAAATTTCTGAGGTCGATTCAAGAGTTGTAGCAGGGGCCTCAGTTGTAGAATAGGTTCAGCTGTACTTTGAGCAGTTTTCTCGGTTTCAGCCGAAACCGAGACAGTCGCTGTTTGTTTTACCGTGGTTTCGCCGAAACCACGGACCGCGAAAGTGTCGGCTCTTTATCTTTGCTTTTGGGGTAGTCGGAGGATCCGACGGCATAATGTACGCAAAATCAGAACCAAAACTGTTCTGCAAACTCCGACCGACGCCTAAGCGCTCGGCCGGTTGAAAGAGGCACAGGCCGAACAGGCTGCTACCGCGGGCTGGGCCTAAACAAGGCAGACAGTAAGAGTGGAAATCTTTATGAGGTATTTGTTTCCCACAGGTTAAACAATTGTTAACTTTTTCTGACATCGGGCTGAGGCAAGAAAGAGTCCCAACGGGTACTTAGCTTTAGAAGTCTTCATAGTATTCGTAGAAGTAATCTCTGATCCGACCGACCGCACTTGCTAACAGCTTCTGCTTCGGCCACGCCGCAAGAAAGACTGAGGAAAATGGCCGGCTGATGCTTTTATACCAAGACCAACAGAGATGACGCCGGGTGGAGTGCGACATCACGGCCGGACCCGGACTTTGGAATCCAGCCGACTGCAGGGCTGCCTGACGACAGGACAACCCACTTGTTATGACTGCAGATGCATCCATGAAGGACATCCAACTTTTTACATGCAAGATGTTAGAACATATAATATTTAGACACACACATTTTATATTTATTAAACAAAATGATGTATATATCAAACATAGATAAAAAAAATCACAAACACACAAATTGCACATGCACCAAAAGGGATAAATTGGAAAGGACTAAAATGGCTTACAAGTCATACTAACCTTTGAATATGTTTAGGAGTGAATTTGACCACTTCTGTCACCAAGAACGGCATTCAATGAACTCACTTAAATAAAACAGTATCCACACATTTGGTAGCAGTTAATCTTTGTCCAGAGCTGCATTTGCATTCTGTCTTCCGTTATCAGTAGCAGTCTTAGTCCTATGCTGAAATTATCCAACATGCGCTTTTAGTAATGGTACTTCACTTTCTGACAATGCTGGATCCTTTGGATATACCAAAAGTTTCAGCAGTTGGGGAGCAAGTGCATCTGAGTATTGACAAATTAGGGTTAAAGTAAGGGCTAGGTAAGAAGATAGTGTTAGTAGTGAGTGTATGTGCATATAATGTATGAGAAGTGTGCCTAAGTGTCAAATGTAATGGTATTTTTAGAGAAACGTTTTTTGTAAGATTATATGTAGAGCTGGGGTTAGGGGTTAGACAGGGGGAAGCCCCTCTGCATATTCTTACACATGTGTGCTAACCCTAACCCTGCCCCTAACCCAACAGTAAAGTTGTGTTACGAAAAATCCTCTCTCAAACAGTATCTCTATTCAAACAAAAGCAAACAATGCAAGCAAGCATTCTGTTCCTGTTTTTAACTTATTTATTTTTAATTCATCAGTTAGAAAAGGAAAGCGTTTGCTGTTCTTTTTCTGATCACTTTACTATTGAGAATGCTAGCGATTACTGAAGGTAAACGTGGATGTGCAGAAGGCAATGTAATCATCACTGACTTTTTTTCATATCAAGTTACTTAAGTTATCTATATAACATTACGTTAAGTGCTGAATCCTGGGGCAGATATGCACCATCAAGGATGTCAAACTTTAAAGTACAGTTGTGCACCTACCATAAATGTAGATGTTAGAGTGTATTCACTGTTGTAGTCATTGCACTTGGGTTATCCTGCTGGCAGGCGACCCGTAGTCGGCCCGAGTTCCAAAGTCTTGGTCTGGCGTCGGTTGCTGTCGCCTCTTCCCTGACGTCAGTGCGCCAGGGGTATAAAAGTTGCAACCGACACCATTTTCTTCAGTTTTTCTTGCCCCAGATGTCAGGTGCCCCCAGATATGAAGGCTGTAAAGATAAAAATATGCCAAACGACCATGCATATATCATAAAAACATTTTCTTCTTCTAAAAGCAAATACACCATATAGGTTGTATAGAGTTGAGAAGTACAGAATAGTCCCAGCACAGAGAGGGATGGTGGGTGGGTAACCAGGACTGCAACAGTGAATACACTCGAACATCTACATTTATGGTAGGTACACAACTGTACTATGTTCATCGTGTTTCACTGTTGCAGTCATTACACTTGGGTAGAATCCCAAAGCTTAGGCAGGGTGGCTGGCTGGGTCTAGATTGGATTTGGCGAGGCTAACAAGCCCTGCAGAACTGCAGTGGCAAAGCCTGCTCTGGATTTGGAGTAGAGAGGTAGGTGGTAGTGCTTGGTAAAAGTGTGCACTGAGCTCCAGGTTGCAGCTTCTAATATGTCTTTGGTTGGTACCCCTCTGAGGAAAGCTGCTGAAGTGGCTGCTGCTCTGGTAGAATGAGGCCTAATGCCCTTAGGCACAGATTTGCCATGTTGTGCATAACAGAAGCGGATGGTGTCCTATCCATTTGGAGATTGTCTGCTTTGTAATAGGTTTTCCTTGTGATCCTGCAGCATATGCTACAAACAGTTGCTCGGTTTTTCTGAAAGCTTTTGTTTTGCCCAAGTAAAATCGTAGCTGCCTGTGAATATCCAAACAGTGCAGAAGTCTTTCCGCTTTATTCTGGGGATTTGGGTAGAAAGTAGGCAAATGAATAGTTTGGTTTAAGGCCACACTGGAGACCACTTTTGGCATGAATGTTGGGTTCGTCCTTAGAGAAACCCTGTCCTGGTGAAAAATGTGGAAAGGTTCCACAGCCATCAATGCCTGTAACTCTGAAACTCTTCTTGCTGAAGTTATTGCTAGGAGCAGAGCAGTTTTCCATGACAAGAATTTTAGATCAGCTGTGCTGGCTGGTTCAAAAGGAGGCAGTGTTAGTTTTTCTAAAACGAAATCGAGGTCCCAAGTTGGTACTGGTGCTCTCCAAGGAGGTCTTATATTCTTTGCCCCTCTGAGGTACTGTCGTAGTAGAGGATGTGAAAAAATAGGAGGATCCGTATTGTAATGAGATGAAATGGCAGAGGCATGGATTTTAATAGAAGAAAAAGATAGTCCTTTGTCCAACATCTCAGTCAGGTATTATAAAATCTGAGGCATATTAGGGACCAGTGGGTCAAAGCCTTGTGCCTGGTTCCAAGCACAGAATCTCTTCCATTTTTCCGCATAAGATTTCCTAGTGCTGGGTCTCCTGGCTTCCAAAATTACATCTATAACAGCTTTAGAGAGAGGTACAGTCTGAGTGGCTACATTATCTGCCATGCTGCCAGGTTTAAGGTTCTTAGTTGACTGTGCAGAATCTGAATGTTTTGCTGTGTCAGAAGATGAGGGATTTGAGGTAGAGGCCAAGACGGGCCTTGGGACAAAATCTTTAGGATTGGGTACCAGTGCTGGCGTGGCCAGTCTGGTGCAATTAGGATCATTTTTGGCCTCTCTTGTCTGACTTTTAGAAGCACCTTGGTAAGAAGAGGCATCGGAGGGAAGGCATAGACTGTCAGGCCTTTCCAGCTGAATGACAGAGCATCCACTTTCCATGCTTGAGAGTGATAAGTCCTTATGCAAAATTTCTGTAATTGGCAACTGTGAGGGGTGGCAAACAGATCTATGTCTGGGCGTCCCCATTCCCTTGTTATGTTGAACACTTGTGGATTTAGCTTCCATTCGTGAGGATCCATGAGATTTCTGCTTAGTTAGTCTGCCAGTGTATTTTTTGTTCCTGGCAGGAATTGTGCTTGCAGATGTACCTGGTAAGTCAATGCTGTGTTCCACAAAGTCATGGCTTGTCTGCATAGGGGGTAGGAATGTGTGCCCCCTTGCTTATGTACCACATAACTGTGGTATTGTCCGTCTTTATTAATAATTGTCCTGGATGTAGTAGGTCCTTAAAGGCTGTCCTGGCATTCTGTACAGCTAGTATCTCTTTTTGACTGATGTGAAGATGCAGTTGTTCCTTGGGCCACGTGCCCTGAATACATTTTCCTGCCATATGTGCTCCCCAGGAGTAATTCGATGCATCCGTTGTTATTGTCTGGCTGGCTGTAGGTAAGGTGAAAGGCTGTCCCTTGTTGTGGTGACAGGCCTGTGATCACCATCGAAACTCCTGTTGTAGGCAGGGAATCAAGGTTATGATTGCCTCTAGGCTGTGACTATGCTGAGCCCAAACACTTTTTAGATACCACTGTAGTTTCCTCATATGCAGTTTGGCATATGGAATCAGTAGAATGCAAGACGCCATAAAAACCAGGGCCTGCAGAATTTTTCTTGCAGGGAGCTGGGTCTTTGTTGCCATCATTTGAAAGTAATGAATCAGTTGCCTTTGTTTGTCTGGTGTGAGATAAGCCATCTGGGTAGTTGTATTCAAGCTTGCACCCAGGAATATTATTTCTTGAGTGGGCACTAGTTTTGATTTATTTTCGTTTACTGTGTACCCTAGGCAAATTAGTAATCTTTTACAAACTCCCGGTGCTTTAGAAGAATGTCCTCGCTCTCTGCTTGAATGAGGCAGTCGTCCAAGTAGGGATATATTTGAATTCCTTTTTGCCTGCAAAATGCAATTACTAATGCCAGGCATTTTGTGAAGACTCTGGGCGCAGTAGATAAGCCAAAAGGCAGTGCAGAGAATTGATAATGCATTGAGCCTGCTATAAATCTGAGGTATCTTCTGTACGATTGTCTGATTGGGACATGCAGGTATGCCTCCTTGAGATCCAAAGTAACTAGCCAAGCCTCTTTGCCCAGCATGGGTAAGAGTTGTTGTAGTGTTCACATTTTGAATTTTGGAACATCCAGGAAAGTATTTAGGATTGACAGGTCCAGTATTGGTCTCCTTGCTTTGTCCTTTCTGGGTACTAGGAAAAGTCGTGAGTAAAATCCTTGGCCCTGTTCTTCTTGTCGGACACTTTGAATAGCTCCCAATATCCATAAGCACTGCAATCAGTTTTTGTGCCTCTGCCCATTGGTTTTGAGGCAGGTTTGGCATACCTTTTGGTTTTGGAAGCATGTGGAAGTGGAACCTGTACCCTTGAGAAACTATAAACACCCATTGGTCTTGGGTGATCATGTGCCAATTTTTTGAGAAAAGTGCTAGCTTTCCCCCGAGGGGTGCTGTCAACTGGTAAGTGCTTGGCATTTGAAGAGGGAAGTCATTGTGATTGTTTTCTATAAGGTTGTGATTTGTCTTCTCCTCCTTTGGGGGGTTGAAGAACCCCATTGTTTAGGTCTGTAGGAGCCTTGGGGCTGAGATCTGCCTCTTGGGTGTCTGTATCTGCCTCTTTGGGGCCTGTCTGACACTGGAAAGGACCAATTTTTGGAAGGCCAGTTCCTGCTAAATCTAGGTAGCTGAACCTGTAAGAAATCCTTCACAGTTTGCATTGAATTTGCTTTATCCTCCATTTTCTTTAAAACCTCTTCTGCCTTAACACCAAACAAAGTATCATGCTGTAGTGGAGCATCCAATAATTTCATTTTAACATGGTCAGGTAAACTTTGTTCTTTCAACCAAGCATGTCTTCGAATAACTGAGTCTGTAACTGCGGCTCTACAAGAAGCCTCTAATGAATCAAAACCACATTACAGAGTATGCTTTCCCACTTGTTCAACTGCATGCAATAAATCCTGCATTTCTTTACAGTCAGGACCTTCTGTATTTGTAACCATTTTCTGCTTTAACAATGACATGAGATACTGCTGATATTTAAGCATGTGAAACTGACAGTTTAAAGCTCTTACAGCTAAAGTAGCAGAAGTGTAAACTTTTCCCCCCATCTGTCCAGAGCTCTGGAATCCCTATCCGAGGAGACAGGATTTTTGGCAGTGGAAGCTTTAACCCCTTTTGGACCCTGAGAAATAGTTTCTGGGTCCGCAGTGGGTTTTTTTGTAAAGAAATGTATGAGAGTCAGGGACACTGTAGTACCTGTCTGGCTTTACAGGTGCAGGGGGTAAAGAATCTGGAGACGGACTGGATTCAGAAAAAACATCATCAACAATGTCAAGCACAGGGGGGATAGCCAAGGGCCTGTGTTGAGTCAATAGAAGAAAATCTCTGAACCTTTTCTTGGATTCTGAGTAATCCTGGCTTTCCCAATGGAAGTGTTCCCTCATGGTATGCAGGGTCTCCCCAAAAAAGAGTAATCCTCAGGCGGTGAGGCTGAAGGAATGGACTCTTCAGCATCAGAGTCCTCATAGGGAGGGAGAGAACAGCCCTGGTCAGAGGAAGAATCAGAAGAAATGGAAACCTGATCAGAGGAATCATAATCAGTGTGTTGCCTAGGCCTTTTGTCAGGAGGGGGATGAGAACACCTGATTAAAGTAATAAGGTCTTCGGCCATTTTAAGCATCTGTTTCTTAGGCATGGATGACTGTTCTGGAGAATGCTGCACTTGTTTCTTTGTCTTTAATGGTGTTTTTGACTTTGCTTTTGCTCCTGTAGTAGCTTTAATTGTAAGCTGTGAAGGTCTGAAAATACCCTCAGAAGCCGGTGCCTGCTCAGCGGCTCCGGCCCCATCTGAGGGTATATTTTCCGTAGGCCCAATACCTTGAGTTTCCACAGGCCTCAGTGTCTCCACATGGATGTCGGTTGCGGCCTGTGGCTCTGAGGTAGCGGGTGTCAGGGGCTGCGAAAGCTCCTCACTGAGAACCGGCGAATCGGCGACTGGCCTAGAAGAGGCTTTGTCATCGGTTTTGGACTTCGGATGCCTGTCTTTTTCTTTGTCTTTGCGTTTTTATACATTCCAGTCATTGGTTGTTCCGACGGCATTATGTAATTAAATCTTCGTACAAAATAATGTAAAGCAAAATCAAACAGACGTTTAATAGTGCGTTTATTAAATCTAGCACAAAACCGACAACTAGTGACGTTGTGGTCAGGGCCTAGGCAAGGAATGCAGTAAGAGTGGAAGTCCTTATGAGGTATTTGCTTCCCACAAGAAATACAATTATTAACTTTTATTGACATTGGTCTGGAGCAAGAAAAAGTTTTCCCAACGGGGTACGGCTTTATTGAAGACTTTGGTTCTGAAATTCAATTTTGAAGATCTCAGGAGTCGGCCGACTGGCACTTGCGAACTGCTTATGCTTCGGGCACCGCGCGGCAAGAAAGACTGGAGAAAATGGTGTTGGTTGCAACTTTTATACCCCTGGCGCACTGACGTCAGGGAAGAGGTGACAGCAACCGACGCCGGACCAAGACTTTGGAACTTCGGCCAACTACGGGTCGCCTGCCAGCAGGATAACCCAAGTGTAATGACTGCAACAGTGAAGCACGATGAACATCATAAGATAAACTAGCTACTAAGGATGCAGGTGCAGATCCATTCCTGCAGCATATTTGGAGGCAAGTACCCAGGCATTAATGACTGCCTACTGCATACCATATGTAAGTGGTCCAGCAATGAGTACATATGAGAGAGTAACTACTTCTGGTGGTTTGCCAGAGTTACGGTGACACAACAGGGCATGTATGTATCTAGATCTGGCGGTGTAAACCTTGGCTCACGATGACTGTCACCGTGGAAGTGAGACCCCGACCCTATGTGCAAAATGGGAGAAGGGGTTGAGGATGGACAGATGTATACATTTGTCCATCTTTATTGGTCCATGTCTAAAAATACAAATACAAGTTGTAAGCAAGAAAAGAACTGTGAAGAACAGTCAACTGAAGATTGACCATTTTCGCCAACAGGCACAACATGTGTCCCTTTTATGGTACTCACGCACTGCAGAAACAAGGGAGATAACATGTTAGCAAGAAACAGGCTAAAAATAAGGCTAAATGTGAGAAACGCAGCCTCCCCTCTAGAGGAAACTGTATGTCTTCATCTTGATGCTTCCTGAGAGGAGGTGTGGTCTATTAAGAGGAGAGTCACCTTCGGACGGTTTCCAAAATGAAGACTGGGAAGGGCACGGACATAAAAGTAAGCAGTCCTCATCCTCACAAAAGCAGTTGCTGGAAAAACCCCTGAAGACACCCTTAGGTTCCACACTGGCTCCAGCCCTGATTCAGTGTTAGTCTGAGAGATAAAAGTAGGGTCTGGAAAAACAGCGATGGACAGAGACACTAGGGCAGAGACCAGAAAGTATGAAGCTGGGGGAGGGAGGGGGGCGGGGACAAAAAAAAAAATCACAATGCCCTTGAAAAAAAATCATAGCAGAGACTCAAAAAAGGAGCACTCCCTCCCTCAAATTGGGTTTCCAATCCCGGTCCCTATCCATTTAGTAAACCTCTTGTATTGCCTTAGTCTAGTTACTTAAAGCATTAAGCTTAAAAAACTCAACTTCATGAAGAAAAATGGTGAGTGCTAACAGAAGAAACACTAAATCCAAGCGTCCAAATCGTAACTGAAATGTATGGAGCATGCCAGCTGTATGCATTACAATGGGTGATGTAGGAACACAGAACAGTGAATTAGGTAGGTATTTTGGTAGTGCTACAATTACAACCAAGGAGGGTTAGGGTTAAATTTAAGAGCTGTACTTGGGAGGAGGAAGTGAAGTTAAGAGGACTCCTTATACATGGACAGGGCGAGGGTCAAGCTCAGAGGAAAACCGACCATACCACAGCTAGCTCCATGTGCAGAAAAGTTAAGAACAAGACAGCCACAGTCCTTGCACTTAAGTGATGCAAGGTGTGGCCTCCAGCAATAGAGAATAGCTCTGACAAGCTGCTCACACAGGTTCATAGGTTCAAAGGATGATACTAGGCTACTGGCCCAGAGGCCCTTATAAGCATAGCCAGCACCCGTTTCCCCTGTCCAGCAGGGACACAGGTGGGATCCCAGGGGTATATTTTCTGTTTCCCATCAAGGTTCCTCTTAAAGAGGGCCAGAGAGGTACTCTGCTTGACATGGAGAGGGAGTCTATTCCACAGACGGGGGAGTCTTTGGGACACAAATCTATCCTGCCAACAAGCTCTATTAAAGTCACAGACCAGGTTATGGCCTTGCGTGCGGGTTGCACGAGTAGCATTTGTCTTATGGACAACCCTTTAAGATTTATAAACACTGCAGAATCCAAATCTCCTGAGTAATCCCGAGCTCATAGTAGTGCCTTGCTCAGACGGCCACGCTGTCTGAAGGTGTTCATTCTCTCCTAATACTAAGAAGGAAACAAACTTAAGTATTTGCTGTAGGTCTGCACTGAGTGTCTGTGGAGGTAGTCTGAAAACACAGTCAGAAACAAAACGCAATTAGAAAAAAGTGAACAAAGTGTAAACTATCATTCTACAATCTGCAGACGAATGGCAGTGTGTTCTTTCAGTGATACCTGGTTTACCTCATTCACCACACCCATTATTTCTAGATATAGAAGAGATGAGGGTTTTTTTTGGTCTCGCAAAGTAGAATCTTGCAGATGAAAGAGTTATCCTGCAGTTTACCAAAGTCTGAACTAATTGTACAAAGGCCAAGTGCAAGTATTCCTAGATGTGTGTTACAAGCAAAAATGTATACTTTTTACACACTATTAAAAAATGGATAAAACAGACAATCTGCCTCATCAACAAGATCGACCCAGAAGGCTGAGCAAGCACTTGTAAACTGCTGACCATTGTTTCATGCTAATCAGTTTAGAGGTGTGGCCTACAACATTAGAAGTTAATACTAATAGATACATTTAAAAATGTAGTCTGACCAGGTCTTGTAGAACCAGTTCTATCTACACAATCTAAAACAAAATTGGTAAAAGAGCAGTGCTTGAAAAAAACACTTGTGAAATCTCATAAAGGCATGGTTTGTAAATACAACATGACAAGCATTTGTTGCACAATGCAGGGTTGACAGGGTGGCCTAATGGTTAAGGTGTTTGCCTTACAAATGCAAGATGCAGGGTTTGAGTCTTAGAAGGGATAATTGGCTAGGCTTAAAATGGCTTGCAAGGGCAGTTAGCTTAGTACTAACCTATGAACCTAAATCTTCCACTACAACATTCTGAAATACGAATGTCAACATGAAAGGTTAAACACCTGAACAAAACTTCACGGCTAAAAACTACACTCAGAATGACCTGACAGGGACCAGGAATAATACAGCAAAGCAATCTATAATAAGGGAAGTATGCAGAGTGTTAAACTTCATCCTCTGTTTTACTTTCAATTACTAATGACTTGTTTTGTTATACTACTTGATATAGTACGTAACTTTGTGTTACCATGACAGCACTTATTTTAAACTGCCACACACACCCAGCATGCAAACACATCTAACATGCTGCTGACACTGAAGGGCTGCATAAATACACACTGCAAAATTATGATCAGAGATAAAAGGCCATAGCTGCCCAGTAACCCAGAACTTGACAGTATTGTTCAGAAGCTTGATTGAACTCCTGACCCTTCCACTGGTGCCTTTTGCAGCTAAAAGGAAGATAAAAGTACTTGCAAAATGCCTATTACTGTGCACAAGGCTATCTGCCAAACCTTACACAACCCAAATCTAATAAATCAAACTTGCAGTCTGAAATGTGGCAGGCATTCTGGGGGCAGACACTATGCACACTAAATTGAAACGTGTACATACATCCAACAAGACCGAACACCCTGAGAGAACTTTACTCCTTCTTAAATCTAGTAATTGTCATAGCCCCTGCTCCAAAGGAAATGCCTGAGCTACATCCATAGACAGCAAGTACATGGGCCTTCAGTGCTCTTTTCTTTATCACATGACAGACACTTGCAACCCTAAAGAAGTAAAATCTTCTAAAACATTCCTACAAAAAAGAAACAACCATCAGATGGCTAAGCTCACTGTTCTCTCTTCTTACTGCTCTAAGAAAGAACAGTTATGTAAAATCTTACCATAATGACAAATGTCCTTCTCTTCACTGTTGCAGTGTTCATTACATGAGGGAGTTCCCTGCCATAGGCGACCTGATGTCGGCCAGTATACAACAGACATTTACTACTGTAGGGTGTGTGCTATATTGCACGCAGGCTGTGATCAGTTATCGGCTATAAAAATGACATATCCACATACCATCCTCAGAACTGACTGCCCCAGGAGGGATGCCAGCCTAAGAAAGCAGAGTAAGAGTTATCCAAGAAGCAGCAAGGCTAGGGGGGATAGAAATACTGCAACAGTTATGGTAAGACTTTACAGGACTAGTCTATGTCCTTCTATTCACCTGTTGCAGTATTCATAACATGAGAGAGAATACCAAAGCTCATGAAGTAAGGGAGGAAAGTGCAGATGAGGAGCTTTCAAACCTGTACAGTATGGCTCTGGCAAACCCTGCTCTAGACCAGAGATTCCATCTGATTTGTAGTGCTTGGTGAAGGTTTGGAATGACGTCCATGTAGCTGCTTCAAAAATTTAGTGTCCAATCCCTTGAAAAAGGACCCAAATGAGACAACAGCCCTGGTGGAGTAAGCCTTAACAGAGGAAGGGAGAGTCTTACCATGGTGAGTGTAGCAAAAGGTAACAGTCTTGGAAATACAGGAGGAAATGGTCTGCTTGGACACAGCCTGCCACAGGGCCTTGGGTTGGTAAGAAAAGTACAGTTGTGTACACTTACCATAAATGTAGAAGTTTGAGTGTATTCACTGTTGCAGTCATTACATTTGGGTAATCCTGCTGGCAGGTTGCCCTCAGTCGGCTTGAATTCCAAAGTCCTGGGTCCTGCGTTGGCTGCTGTCGCCCCTTCCCTGACGTCAGGTCTTCAGGGGTATAAAAGATGTGGCCAACGCCATTTTCTTTAGTTTTTCTTGCCCCAGACGTCAGGTGCCCCCTAAAAGGGTAGCCAAAATTTATATACATATAAATACATGCACCAATATAAACTTTACCTTCATCTACAAGCAAATACACCACATAGGTTCCATCAGAAGAAAGGGGGATGGAGGGTGGGTAACCTGGACTACAATAGTGAATACAGTCGAACATCTACATTTATGGTAAGTGTACACAACTGTACTATGTTCTTCGTGTTTCACTGTTGCAGTCATTACATTTGGGTAGAGTCCCAAAGTTATGGATGGGAGGCTGGACCTAAACAGCATTAGGAGCGGCTATGAGGCCCTGCAGAACTGCAGTGGCAAAGCCTGCCCTGGATTTAGAATAAAGTGGCAAGATGATAGTGCTTTGTAAAGGTGTGCACTGAGCTCCAAGTAGCAGCCTCTAAATTGTCCTTGATTGGTACTCCCCTGAGGAAGGCTGCTGAAGTGGCTGCAGCTCTAGTTGAATGTGGCCTAATGCCCTTAGGCACTGCCTTGCTATGGTGTAAGTAGCAGAAATGAATGCAGTGTCCTATCCACTTAGAAATAGTCTGCTTTGAGGTGGTCTTTCCTTGTGATCCTGCAGCATATGCCACTAGTAATTGCTCTGTCTTTCTGAAAACTTTGGTTTTGTCCAAGTAGAATCTAAGCTGTCTGTGTACGTCCAAAGAATGCAGAATTCTCCGCCCCTTGTTCTGTGGATTTGGATAAAAGGTTGGCAGATGAACAGTTTGGTTGAGAGCCACATTGGACACCACCTTAGGCATAAATGTTGGGTTTGTCCTCAGAGAGACCCTGTCTGGATAAAAAAATGATAAAAGGTTCCACAGCCATGAGTGCCTGAAGCTCTGATACTCATCTTGCAGAAGTTATTGCTAGGAGAAGAGCTGTTTTCCAAGATAAAAACTTTATATCAGCAGTAGCAGCTGGCTCAAAATGAGGCAGGGTGAGTTTTTCCAAGACATAGTTGAGGTCCCATGCAGGCACTGGTGATCTCCTTGGAGGCCTTACATTTTTGGCTCCTCTGAGGTACTGTTTTAATAACGGATGAGAAAAGATTGGTGGCTCTGTATTGTAGTGAGCCGAAATGGCAGAGGCATGAATTTTAATAGATGAAAAAGACAGACCTTTGTACAGCATCTCAGTTAAGTATTGCAAAATCTGAGGAATATTTGGCACAGCTGTATCAGTTCCTTGTGCCTGGTTCCAAGCAAGAATCTTTTCTATTTTCCAGCGTAAGATTTTCTAGTACTAGGCCTTCTGGCCTCCAAAATGACATCCATCACTGCTTTACTGAGAGGTGTGTTTTGTATGACTACATTATCCGTCATGCTGCCAGGTTTGAAGTCCTGAGTTGGCTGTGCAGGATCTGATTGTTTTGCTGGGACAGTAGATGAGGTATTTGAGGCAAGGTCCAAGCTGGGCATTGAGACAAGTTTTTTAGGATTAGAAACCAGTGCTGACGGGGCTAGTCTGGGGAAATCAGTATCATTTTTGGCTTCTCCTGTCTGACTTTTAGCCACCTTGGGAAGGAGAGGCAGTGGGGGAAAAGGCATATACTGACAGGTTTTTCCAGCTGAAAGATAGGGCGTCCACTCTCCATGCTTGTCTGTGATAAGTCCTTGTGCAGAATCTTTTTAGTTGGCAGTTGTGAGGGGAAGCAAATAGATCTATGTCCGGGCATCCCCATTTCCTTGTTATCATGCTGAAGGCTTGTGGATCCAGCCGCCACTCATGGGGATCCATGAGGTTTCTGCTTAGTTCGTCTGCCAGAGTATAATGCTGTGTCCCACAAAGTCATGGCTAGTCTGCAAAGGGGGTAAGAATGTGTGCCCCCCTGCTTGTTTATATACCACATGACCCTAGTGTTGTCTGTCTTTATCAGTAGTTGTCCCGGATGAAGTAGGTCCTTGAAGGCTGTCAGGGCATTCTGAACAGCTAGCATCTCTTTTTGATTGATGTGTAGATGCATTTGATGAAGTAGGTCCTTGAAGGCTGTCAGGGCATTCTGAACAGCTAGCATCTCTTTTTGATTGATGTGTAGATGCATTTGGGTTGAGGACCATGTTCCCTGAATGCATCTTCCTGCCATGTGGGCCCCCCAGGTATAATCTGATGCATCCGTTGTTAGTGTCTGCCTGGCTGGGGGTAATGTGAATGGCTGTCCCTTGTTTTGGTGACAAGCCTTTGCCCACCATCGAAACTCCTGTTGTAGGCAGGGAATGAGAGTAATCATCGTTTCCAGGCTGTGGCAATGTTGAGTCCAAACACTTTTTAGGTACCACTGAAGTTTCCTCATATGCAGTCTTGTATATGGAGTTAGTAGGATGCAGGATGCCATGAAGCCCAAAGCCTGCAGAATTTTTCTTGCAGATAACTGGGCCTTTCTTGCCAACATTTGGAAATAGGTAGTCAGTTGCCTTTGTTTGTCTGGCATGAGATAAGCCATCTGGGCAGTTGTATTTAGACTTGCACCCAGGGAATATTATCTCAAGAGGGTACTAGTTTTGATTTCTTTTCATTGACTATGTACCCTAGGCATGTTAGCAGTCTTTTCACAAACGCCAGATGTTGTAGAAGAATGTCCTTGTTCTCTGCTTGAATTAGACAGTCGTCCAAGTAAGGATATATTTGTATTCCACTGTCTGCAGAAGGCAATTACTGGTGCCAGGCACTTTGTAAAGAAACTGGGCGCAGTAGATAAAACTGGGCGCAGTAGATAAGCCAAAGGGCAGTGCAGAGAAAAGGTAATGTATTGAGCCAGCCTTGAATCCGAGGTATCATCTGCATATTTGTCTGATTGGGACATGCAGGTATGCCTCTTTTAGGTCTAGAGTTACCAGCCAAGCGTTCTTGCCCAGCATGAGAAGCTGCTGCAAAGTCATCAGCTTGAATTTTGGTATATCCAGGAATGCGTTCAGAATAGATAGGTCCAGTATTGGTCTCCAGGTCTTGTCCTTTCTGGGTACCAAGAACAGTCTTGAGTAAAATCCTTGTCCCTGCTCTTGCTCTGGTACTTGTTGAATGGCCCCCACGTCCATGAGGGATGAGGCTTGTTTTTGTGCCTCTGCCCATTGATTTTTTGGCAGATCTGGCCAGCTGTTTGCCTTTGGCAGGGTATGGAAATGGAACTTGTACCCTTGTGACACGATATTTAGAACCCACTTGTCCTGGGTTATAAGGTGCCAGTTTTGAGAAAAAAAAGTGCTAATTTTCCCCCTAAGGGTGCTGCCAGGAGATAAATGCTTGGTGCAGGCAGCGGGAAGTCATTGGGACTTCCTGTACGGTTGAGATTTGTCTTCCCCAACTTTGGAGGTTGAAGCACCCCATTGCTTTGTCCTGTAGGAACCTTGCGCCTGGGATCTGCCTTTAGGGCGTCTGGATTGGCCCCTTTGAGGTATGTCTGACACAGGAAAGGACCAATTCTTTGTAGACCAGTGTCTACTAAACCTAGGTGGCTGGACATGTAAAAAATCTCTGACAGTTTGCACAGATTTGGCTTTGTCCTCCATTTTCTTTAACACCTCCTCTGCCTTAACAGCAAACAAAGTATCATGCTGCAAAGATGCAGCTAATAATTTAACTTTGACATAATCAGACAGATTTTGTTCCTTTAACCAAGCATGCCTCCTAATTACAGGATCCGTAACTGCGGCCCTGCAGGAGGCCTCCAAAGAATCAAAACCACATTGCAAAGTATGCTTTCGAACTTGTTCAGCTGCATGCGATAAATCCTGCATTTCCTTGTTTTCTGCACATTCAGAGTTTAATAACATTTTCTGTTTAAGGAATGCCATGACATGTTGCTGATATTAGCATATGAAACTGACAGTTTAAGGCCCTTATAGCCAAGGTTGCAGATGTGTAAACCTTTTTTCCCCATCTATCCACAGCCCTAGAATCTTGGTCAGAGGGGTAGGGTTTTTTGCAGTGGAAGCCTTAACTCCACTGGGACCCTGTGAAATAGGGTCTGCAGCAGGGTTTTTAAAAAGGAATTTATGAGAGTCAGGAACCCTGTGATATCAGTCAGGCTTAGCAGGAGCTGGAAGTAAGGAGTCAGGGGTGAGACTAGACTCAGAACACACATCTACAATATCTAACACAGGTGGAATGGCTAGTGGCCCATGTTGTGAAAGTTAAAGGAAATCCCCGAGCCTCTTTTTAGAATCTGAAAAATCTTGGCTATCCCAGTGGAAATGCAAGGTTTCCCCAAAAGAATAGTCCTCTGGAGGAGAAGCTGAAGGTATGGATTCTTCAGCATCAGAATCCTCATAGGGGGGAAAAGAATATTCCTGATTAGAAGAGGAATCAGAAGAACTAGAAACCTGATCTGAAGATTCATAGTCAGTCTCTTGCCTAGGCCTCTTATCAGGAGGGGGATGGGAACCCCTGATCAAGGTAATTAAGTCTTCGGCCATTTTGAGCATCTGTTTTTTAGGCATAGAGGCCTGTCCACGTGGCTCTTGCGTTTGTTTCTTTGCTTTAGAAGGTGCTTTTGTCTTTGCCTTTGAAGCTGAGGTTGGTTTCATGTAAAGATGTTTAGGTCCGAATACACCCTCAGAAGCGCCTGCTCAGCCGCTCCAGACCCATCTGAAGGAATAGTATCAGAGGCTCCAATACTTTGAGTTTCCAGCGGCATGGCTGACTCCACATGGGAGTCGGTAGCGGCCTGCGACTCTAAAGTAGCGGGCGTCAGGGGCTGCGAAAGCACCTCACTGAGAAACGGCGAACCGTCGACTGGCTTAGGAGAAGCTTCGCCGTTGGTTTTGGGCCTCGGTTGTCTCTCTCCTTTTCTTTGCGTTTTTGTGAACTCCGGTAGTTGGATGGCTATCCGACGACATTTCTGGATAATTAAACCGGCGTCCAAAATAGTTCAAAGCAAAATCATACCGACGCTTAATAGTGCGTTGGTTAAATCTAGCACAAAACTGACAACCAGCAACATTGTGATCAGGGCCTAGGCAAGGAATACAGTAAGAATGAAAGTCCTTATGAGGTATTTGCTTTCCACATGAAATACAATTATTTACTTTTTCTGACATTGGTCTGGAGCAAGAAAAAAAGTTTCCCCAACGGGGTACTTAGCTTTATTGGAGACTTCGGATCTGAAACTCGAACACGAAAATCTCAGGAGTCGGCCGACCGGCACTTGCGAACTGCTTCTGCTTCGGGCACCGCGCGGCAAGAAAGACTAAAGAAAATGGCGTCGGCCGCATCTTTTATACCCCTGATGACCTGACGTCAGGGAAGGGGTGACAGCAGCCGACGCAGGACCCAGGACTTTGGAATTCAGGCCGACTGAGGGCAACCTGCCAGCAGGATTACCCAAATGTAATGACTGCAACAGTGAAACACAAAGAACATCAAGCTGATCTGACTTTAACAGCTTTGGTTTTTCCTAAATAAAATATAAGTTGTCTATGGACATCTAAAGTATGGAGCACCCTTTCACTAGGATTCTGGGGGGGTAAGTAAGTGGATGGACTGATTTAAAGACAGGTCATTGACTTCCTTAGGCATAAATGAGGGGTTTGTGTGCAGGGAAACCCTGTCCTTGTGGAAGACCAGAAATGGTGGAGATACTATAAGGGCCTGTAGTTCAGACACTCGTCTGGCTGAAGTTAAGGCTACAAGTAACACAGCTGTCCAGGAGCAGTACAGTAGAGAAGCTGAAGAAGCTGGCACAAAAGGTGGGAGAGTCAGCTTTTCCAAAACAAAGTTAAGGTCCTAGGGAAGTGGAATAGGTTTTCTGGGAGGTTTAATGTGTAGGATGCCTTCAACTGTTTAGCCTCAAATATGCTAAGGGGGGAGATAGAGGCAGGCAGAGATGGCTGACATATGGGCTTTCACTGAAGAGCAAGCCAAGCCAGAGTTGAGCAATTCACACAACCAGGGGAATCTCCACTGTCAATGGGGCCTGGTTTTGAAACCAGTGCTGTCTTGGCCAGAGAGGTGTCACCAGCAAGACTTCTGGTTTGTCCTGCTGAATTTGACAGGACTTTTGGAATGAGGGGAAGGGGAGGAAATGCATACAGAAACACCCCTTTCTAAGAGGAAGAAACAGCATCCACTTTATAAACCAGAGGATGAGACTCTCTGGCACAAAACCGTGGAAGTTGCCTGTTCATGGGGGAGGCAAAGAGGCCTTGGAGGAATAACCCACTGGTGGACAATGTCCAGAAATGCATCCCTTTGAAGCATCTATTCTTGGGATTGTGTTTGGGACCTGCTCAGATAATCTGCCACACAAATCTGTGAAGATGGGATGTACATTACCTGAAGGGTAACTTGGAATTTTACTGCCAGCTCACAAGCCTGAACAGCTTGCCTGAACACAGATATGATTGGTTCCCCCCCTGTTTGTTCACATACCAGAGGATCGTCATATTTTTGGTGAACAGCTTTAGAGGTCCTGCCTGGAAGAAGGGACAGAAGGTCTGCATGGCTAATAGCACCCTCATCTCCCTTACACTGATTTGTTCCTTCAGTTCAGAGGTAGACCAGACCCCTTGCGCTTTCAGGTGCCAAAGGTTGCTCCACAGCCTATGTCAGAGGTGTTTGTGAAGATCTCTTGAAGTGGAGAAGAGGGTGTAAGGGAAGGCCTGGGTTGAGTAACATGATGCATTCACAACTGAAGTTCTCTCTTCATATTCTAGGGGGCGCTGATGCTGCATCCAAACTGACTTTAGATACCATTGCCATTTTCTCCTGTGGAATTTGGCAAAGGATAGCATGGGAATGGTGGATGCCATGAAGCCCAACTCCCTGAGGGACTCTCTTGCTGTAATGTGGTTAACCAGCAGAAGATTTCTGAAGTAAAGGGAGAGGTTCTGTACCTTCTGTGGGGGTAGAGAGACCTTTGTAAGATCTGTCTGTACCCTGTAACTCAGGAAAATCTGATCCTGTGCAGGGGTGAGAACTGATTTCTTTAAGTTTATGGTGAACCCCAGACTTTATAGATGATTGATGGTAAGGGCAATATTTCATTCCAACTCCTCTGTGGACACAGTTAGAAGGAGGAGGTCATCCAAATAATGAAAAATGTGCATGCCCAGACGTCTGCAGTGGGCTATCACAGAAGCTAGGCATTTGAAGACCCTTGGTGCAGTAGAAAGTCCAAAGGGTAAGGCACAGAAAGTACAGTTATTTACACTTACCATAAATGTAGATGTTTGAGTGTATTCAAGTTGCAGTCATCACCTGTGGGTTATCCCTACTGCAGTAGCCCTCGGCCGGCCGAAATACCAGAGTCAATGTTTTTGTGTCGCCTGCAGTCTGACGTCAGGTCGTCAATACTATAAAGCAAGGCAGCCGACATCATTGCATCAGTTTTTCTTGCACTTGCCAGTCAGAAGAACAAGGGAAAAGAGAGAAGTGGTCCGGTGGGTAAGAGCCACCTTGGGAAGCATGTGTCCCTCCTAGGGGAAGATGTGAAAAAAGAGGGATGGTGGGAGGGAAACCAAGACTGCAACCGTGAATACACTTGAACATCTACATTTATGGTAAGTGTGCACAACTGTACTATGTTCTTCATGTTTCACTGTTGCAGTCATCACCTGTGGGAGGATTCCCAAAGCTGAGGTAAGGGGGGGGGATAGGTAGGAGTCCCAGGTATGGGTCAGGATGCCCTGCAGAATTGCAGAGGCAAACCCTGCCCTAGACTTAGAAAACAGAGGTAGGTGGTAATGCTTTGTAAAGGTATGAACAGAAGTCCAGGTGGCCGCTTCCAATATGTCCCCGGTAGGTACTCCTCTGAGGAAGGCAGCGGAAGTGGAAGTTGCCCAAGTGGAGTGGGTAGAGAGTGACTTAGGGATGGGTTTCCCATGTAGTCTGTAGCAAAAATGGATACAGTGTGAAATCCATTTGGAAATGGTTTGTTTGAACATGGACTTCCCCTCTGCCCCTGGGGCAAAGCTTACAAGAAGTTGGTCAGTTTTTCTGAATGGTTTAGTGTGGTCCAGACAGTATCTGAGTTAGTTGTCTGTGCATGTCTAGTGAGTGTAGAATTCTTTCCCCCTTGTTTTGAGGATTGGGAAAGAAGGTGGGAAGGTGTATAGCCTGGTTAAGGGTCACATCAGATACCACCTTGGGCATAAAGGAGGGGTTAGTCCTTAGGGAGACTCTGTCAGCATGGAAAATTATGAAGGGCTCGAGAGCCATGAGAGCTTGAAGTTCTGAGAACCTTCTGGCTGAGGTGACAGCTAGTGGAAAGGCAGTCGTCCAGGAGAGGAATTTCAATTCTGTTGAAGCAGCAGGTTGAAAGGAGGTACGGTTAGTTTCTCTAACACATGACTGATGTCCCAGGGAGGAGTAGGAGGTCTTCTGGGATGCCTGATATGAGAATCTGAGGAATTGCTTAATCCAAGGGTGAGAGAAGAGGGGAGGGTCTGCATCATAATGGGCAGAGATGGCAAAGGCATGGATTTTAATAGAAGAGAAGGAGAGGCCACTATTAAGCAACTCTGCCAAGTAATCCAGGATGAGAAGGATGGAAGGTTGGGAGGTACTGCCCTTTTTTGATCATTTCCAGGAGCAGAATCTTTTCCATTTTCCTGCATATGATTTTCTTGTGCTGGGCCTTCTGACCTCTGTGATGATGTCCAGGACCTGTCTGCTTAACAGTGACTTCTTGTTAGTTTTTAGTGTATGAGCCATGCTGAAAGTTTGAGAATCTGTAGGTCTGGGTGCTGTACCTCCCCCCCCCTCTCCTGGGTCAGGAGGTCTGACCTAGGGGAAGTAGCTTTGGGGGCTGTAAGGTCAGACTGCATAGTAAGGGGTACCATGCTGTCTGGGCCAATCTGGAGTGAGGAGGATGGCCTTTGGTCTCCCCTCTCTTATTTTGAATAAGAACCTTGGGAATAAGGGGCAGAGGAGGGTATGTGTATACAAAGAGGGAGCTCCAGGGGAAGGTCAAGGCATCCACCTTCCATGCCTGGAGGTGATACTCCCTGGTACAAAGCTTGAGAAGTTGGTGGTTTAAGTGCGAGGCAAAGAGGTCCACCTCTGGGGTCCCCCACTCCTAGGTGAATTGAAGAAGGTTTCTCTGTGGAGCTGCCATTTGCAGGGGTCCAGTAAGTTTTTGCTTAGGTGGTCTGCCAGTGTGTTGTTGATCCCTGGTAAGTACTGGTCAATCAGGTGTAGCCCCATGGAGGTGGCTCTAATCCACAGACTAATGGCTAACCTGCACAGGGTGTAAGATTGGATGACCACCTGCTTGTTGATGTGCCACATTACTGTGGTGTTGTCTGTTTTTATAAGGAGGACCCCTGGCCTGAGATGGGGTTGGAAGGAAGTTAGAGCATTTTACACTGCCATCATTTCTTTCTGATTGATGTGCAAGTGAAGTTGCTGGGCATTCCAAAGGCCTTGGGTACACCTCCCTGCTAGGTGAGCGCCCCAAGCTATGTGGTGATGGTCTTGCGGGAAAGGGCAGTGGATGAAGGGAAGACTCTTGTTCGTGGCACAGGACTCTGCCCACCAGAGAAATTCGTTCCTTATGCACGGAATCAGTGGGAGAGTGGTCTCTAGGGACTGAGAGTGCTGACACCAATGGTTCTTTAAGTACCAGTGAAGCTTTCTCATGTGAAGCCTGGCGAGAGGGATGAGAAGGATGCAAGATGCCATGTATCCCAGGGCTTGCAGGAACTTCCTCGCAGTGAGGTGACTTCTGGAAGCCAGCTGGGTGAAGTAGAGAGGCATGAAGCTCTGCTTTTCTGGGGATAGTAGGCCATTAGAGTTGCTGTGTCTAGCACAGCTCCCAGGAAAACAATTTTCAGGGTGGGGTTTTGATTAGAATTTTTCTCGCTGATGGTGAACTCTAGGGAAGTTAGGAGTTTTTTGACAAAGAAAAGATCCTGGAGCAATTTTTTTCTTGCTGTTTGCCTGAATGAGCCAGTCGTCCAGGTAAGGGTAAATCTGCAGATTTCTTTGTCTGCAGAATGCTATAGCCGGGGCCAAGCATTTGGTGAATACTCTGGGAGCAGTAGTTAAGCCAAAGGGCAGTGCAGAGAACTGAAAGTGCTGACAGCCTGCTCTGAAGCTCAGGAATTCTCTGCACAATTCCTGGATGGGGATGTGAAGGTAGGCATCTTATAAGTCTAGTGTCACCAGCCAGGCATTTTGTGTGAGCATAGACAGGAGCTGCTGCAAGGTTAGCATTTTGATTCTGGGGACCACCAAGGAAGTGTTCAGTTTGGATAGATCCAGGGTGAGGCGCCAAGTGCCCTCTTTTCTGGGAACAAGGAATAGTCTGGAGTAAAATCCTTTTCCTGTTTCATCCAGTGGGACAGGTTCTACTGACCCCTAGGATATTAATGTTTTTTTACCTGTTTTAATGCCCCTGGCCACTGGTATGGGGGGGGGGGGAGGTCTGGGTACCACCTTGCAATTGGAAGTTCGCTGAAGTAGAATCTGTATCCCTGAGAAATTATTTTTAATACCCATTTGTCCTTGGTTATAGAGACCCAATTGTCCTTGAAGAGGGTGAGCCTTCTTCCTAGTTTTAGATGACTGAAAGGAGGGCAGTGGGAGGAGGGAGAGTCTTTGTGAGTGTTTACCACAGAAGCTTGGCTTAGAACTCCCTGCCTTAGAGGCGGAAGTGGTCCATTGTTTGCTTCTTTGGTGGCCCTGGGATAGGGGCCTGGATGTCCTGTCCCTGCAGGGCTTACTTTGGGCCTGTCTGCTGGGTGCAGGGAAGGCCCACTGCTTAGAGGTGAAGTTTCTGCTGAATCTGGGTGATTGAACTTGAATTGACTAGTTTGGGCCTAAACAAGAGAAGCAGTAGGAATGAAAGGCTCGGTGTGGGATCTGCTTTCCACAGGCGAGACAATTGTTAACTTTTTCAGACATCGGTTAGAGCAAGAAAAAAGGGTTCCCAACAGGGTACTTAGCTTTAGACGCTTTCTGCTGAAATTCGACTTCTGGCAGCGACCGACCGGCACTCGTGCAAACTGCTTCTGCTACGGGATCCACAGCAAGAAAGACTGATGTAATGGCATTGGCTGCCTTGCTTTATAGTACTGACGACCTGACATCAGACTACAGGCGACAGTAGCCGGCGCACAAAAATATTGACTCTGGTATTCGGGCTGGCCGAGGGCTACCACAGCAGGGATAACCTGCAGGTGATGACTGCAACAGTGAAACACTAAGAACATCTGAAAATGCCATGATGATAAAGAGAAATATAAAAACTACCTGTAGTTGGAATGGATGGGGATGCGCAAATATGCATCTTTGATATGCAGGGTAATCATGAAGGCTAGAGGCAGAATAAGTAGGAACAAGGTATAGAGGGTCAGCATGATGAAAGTGGGTACCCTTAGAAAGGTACTGAGATTGGACACATCAAGGAAGGATGTTTCTCCAGGACCTTCCCTCCTGGGTAGCAGAAACAACCTGGAATAAAATCCTCTTCCTGTCTGATTTTTGGGGACACTCTGGATAGTCCCCAGGTTCATTAATTCTAACAGAACCTCTGGGAAAAATGTAGGTGTTCCCTGGGAGGTTGAGAAAAGCCCATGAAGGAGGCTAGGTGATCCAACACCATAAAGTACCCTTTTTGGACAATAGAGAGGACCCAGGCATCTTGGGTTATACTTTCCCAGGCTGGTAGGGACAGGGTAATGCCCTGGGAAAGTGGGATGTGGCTGGGGGAGGGGGGGGGGGCAGAGAGAGTGGTATGTCTGGAAAGGGAAACTATAGTGGCAGAGTTGCCGGAGGGGCCCTAGGTTGTTGTGGTCTCCTAGCACCTTTTTTTGTTCTGGGTTGTGGATGACATGAATGTCTACACACAAACAGGTTTTGCAGGATAATTACTTTGAAACTTGGGTACTGGGGAACCAAAAATGTGTTTCAATTCTTGCAGTTCCTTGCCCTTTTCCTCCACTGATTTGAACAAGTTCACAGCAGCAGGGCCAAACAAAGCAGAGTTGTCCAAAGCAGCATCCACACGTTTGACTTTTATGTACTCAGGTAAGGGCAGAAGTCTTAGCCAAGAGAATCTTAATACCGATCCAAAGGCAGGTGCTCTGGCAAAAGCTTCTGCAGCATCATAGCTGCATTTTATGGACTGGCGTGCTACTTGAGAAGATGCACAAAGCAGGAGAGTAGCCAAGGTTTTATTTTCTGAGTCAGCTAAGTCTGCAATTACCTGTGAAAGTTGCGACATAAGCTCTAAAGTGAATTTGGTGATATGTGTTTTGTAATTTATGGCCCTAAATGCTAGAGTGGCAGAAGTGTACACTTTTGTTGCTTAGTTTATCCAGGATCCTGCTATCCTTATCTGATGGGAGGAGAGTAGTGGAGGGAAGTAATCTGGATGGCTTGTCAGAAGCCACAGAAATAACAGAAGGGTCCACAGGAGAAACCTGCAGTCCTCTTGAGACCTTATAGAAGCAGTCTGGGTTCTTGGGAGCAGTTGGATGGGAATCTGGTGCCTGTGAAGCTGAGGCAAAAGCATTGAGTAAGGCAGGCAAGACGGGAGGAATAGTATGTGGACTAGGTGATTCCACCTGTAGTAGCTCATAATAACCTTTTTGTACTTCAGATACTTGAGAGCTATCCCATTTAAAATGGCCTCTCATTTTATAGGTTCATAGGTTGGTACTAGGCTATCGGCCCTAGGGCCTATACAAGCCTAGCCATAACAATTCCCTGGCTATTTCTTCCCACAGTATTTACTTCCCTGGACCCCTGTCTAGCAGGGCGACTGACATGATCCCTGGGGTGAATTTCCCATCTCCCATCCAATCAAGGTTCCTTCTGAAGAGGGCCAAAGAGGTGCTCTGCTTGACATGTATGGGCAGTCTATTCCAGAGTTTGGGGAGTCCCTGGGTTAGGAACCTATCCCTCCAGCATGTTTTGTTCATTGTGATGACAAGGTTTAGATCCCTGGAGCATGCGTCTCTGAGGGATTGGTATTTCTTTAAGTGTAGCATGTCCAACAGCTCTGGGTTTGACATGGCCTTGTATGTTAAGCAGAGATCGCCTCTGAGTAGACGACATGTGACAGAGTATAGGTGGAATTTTTTTAGACTGTCAGCATAGGGCATCTGCTTTAGGCCTGTGGTTCTTTTAGTGAGGTATTTCTGTGGTTTTTCCAGTTATTGCAGATGTCTTGAGAGGTACATACCAAACGGGGCATTGTATTCTATAATGGATCTAATGATGGATGAGTAAAGTGGAACAATGTCCTCCTTATTTCTGGATGAAAAGCCCTTAATGGTGAGGTGTGCCACATAGAGTTTAGTTTCTCCAAAGGAAAAGTCTTCCACAGGTGAATCTATCCCATTGGATTCCTCTTCTGGGGAGGCATATTACAGGGGAGAGGGATCTGTGAAGACTAGGCCAGAGATTCCTCTCCCGAGGATGCCTCTTCCTCTGAAGATTCCTCTTCCAAAGTCCTTTTACGTGGAGAGAGAGTACTGGGAGAGGGGCAGTAAAACCTGGAGGTGGCCTAACAGACATAAGGCCATTTAAAAGGCCCCAAGTGAATTGTTGCCAGTCGCTAACAATTTCTTTTGGTTGGGACAAATGTTTGGGTTTCGGTTGCTTTTTTGTATGCAAGTGTGTCCTACGTAGGGTAGGAGGCCCCAACATAGGCCTACATTCTATCAGACTGGATTCCACCTCTTTCCTAACAAGGATCTGAGGAATCCCCTTAGGGCCTTCCATTATTACGAGCTATGGTTCCCCTCGAACATCTGACATGGATGCCTACTCAGCCTCTGCAGACATGCTTACGCATAGATCCAAGGTGGTCTGCACGTCAAGCTCAGCCTGTGGATCTGAACTGTGAACCGGATGTGTCTCCAGACTCAAGAGAGACACTGGTATCCAGAGGCACAGCAGAAGATTTAGGCATTTGCTTTTTGGCCTTCCACTTCAAAATCATCTTGCCCTTGGGCTCCAAGGATCCCTCCACAGCGCTTTTTGCTAGCAGCTTTAAGCGCTGATTCTCTAGGTAGATAGCTTAAGAGGATAATTACTGCTTAAGGTGTTTGTACAAACACCTAAAAAATTGAGCAGTTTTTGTGGTCGTGGTTTGGGCCTAGGCAGAACAAGCACTGGAGATGGCTATCCTTACATGAATTTGTCTTCCACATTGACACTTGCCCCTCTTGGATGACATGAATCCTAACCAAAGGCAGTTGCAAAACAGTCAGGAATTCCTCAACAGGGCACTTATCTGAAATTTCTGCAAATGACTTGGAGTCAGACCGTACACTGGAATCTGGCATTTGGATCTGGTGGTAGAGAAGAGGATGGGGCATGTGTACATCACTTTTATGGCTGACATCCGACTGCAGCCTACAGTACTAAAAGACTTTTGTATACTAGCCGACATCGGGTAAACTACGACAAGGAACTCCCTGATGTAATGAATACTGCAAGAGATGAACAGAAGGACATCAGCTCTAAAAATAGTTCATCAGGAGGAGACAAAGCTGCAATGCCCTGGCACACCATGCAAACTCACATTCTCCTTCTGCTGTTCCATGTGCTGTCCATGAAAAAGCATGCACTACTGCTCATACCTAATATTTACAGAGAGGCATCTGAAGCAGTTCTGTTGGCCTCTTGGCCATCAAGAGTGCATATAGGGAAAAAAAATTCAGAATAGTTGGCCTAAGTATACCATCCACAGCAAAGTATATAAACTGTATTAACAGACATAAGCAAGTAATTCAGCTTCTGCCCTGCACCCCCCCCCCCCAATCAGTATTCAGCCAATAACTGGTACAAAAGGAGGAACACTGGTGCATTCTACCATGCCTAACCAAAATGCTACATGCATTACAGCAATTACTTAAAAATCTTCTTCCCAGAAACGAACCTTCTGGTACAATGACCCCACCCCAACCTTCCATAAAGAGATATCGGACTTCATGTACAAACTAGTTTAACCCTGAAGTAATTTAAGTAGCATTACTTCTAGACAAGAATAGAAAAAATGATTACCAAACCACCTACATGCAGAAGACTACAAAAAGAATACAATATAATTGAACAAAATTAACTCAATAACTACCACAACAAAAATTTGACCTACAGCTTGTACAGTAAATGTATGCATCAAACAACTTAAAAATTACAGGTTGAAAGGACAGGTGATACACCTCCATCTCAACCAGAGCTCACTCAAAATCCCATGAGATGAAGCTCTTTTTCTACTCACTGCCTTACTTCCTAGGAGAACATACCCACTCTAAATGTTACTATCACCTCTCAAGTATGTTCACAAACTTTATATATCCATGCTCACCATAGCGAAGTACGCCTCTGGCATGAGTACATATGGAAAATGCCTAAAGAAAAGCCTTACTCTACAACACTACTGACTCGTAACATAACTAATGCTAGGAATCTAAACCAGCAGTTACATTCTGTGATGGAAGAAAGTAGGATTCTCCTGTGAAACAGTTAATAAATGGCCTCTTTTACAATTTCATGTAAAAAAATAAATAAAAACAGGAAATCTGCTCCTGTTGTAAAAGAATAGAATTACATTCTTCTGCACACCTGTTTCATATTCCTCACTGCAAATTGACAGTACGCAAAGATGCACTCACACATAAAATAAAACATATTTAATTTCCACTTGTTAAACTGGATAACCTGACTGGGCTCGCAGAATTTATGATAACATATGTACATTGAACTGTATTTTTTCAACAGCAGGTACATAATAAGCAATATTTTTTGTGTGCGTATATACACACAATATAAAAACATGTATGTACACACAAATACAGAAACATTGTATACATGTTTGTATGAAATGCTATTAAGTTGAAAAATAAACTGGGTCTCACATCTGCTTACATATGTGCACCTGCCAAGCAGACACACACACAGACACATACACACACAGAGATAATTAAGCTTTGAAACTGATTCTGGTCAATTTGCACTAATACCGGTAGATGCCTTTTAAATTTCGCATCTGAAATACGTTACACTTTTAGCCTTCACGAATACATAAAGTATTCTTAAACTTTTAATATGTGCGTAATTCAACAGCATTCATAAATCTCAACTTTAAACATAGTTATTCCAAGAACTGCTTATTTTATTCCATTTCTAAAGCTAACAAAATACTGCACATATTAACAAAATCATCTACTTTTATCTCTGCTCCAACTTAAAACCATCAAATAAGGATATTACCATCACAAGAAGGCTAAATAGTTACAGAAAATAAATAAATCAATAAATTTGAAGAGATGCCAAGCAGATATGCAACTTACAAGCGAGCAAAACTCAAATGTGCAGTTTTAAACCTGGAACAACCAAAATAAGTACAACACTGTGGCATCTCCTAGAAACCCCCTTTCTCTGAGGTCCCTTGATCTCAGAAATATTGAAAAAAAAAACAACACACACACCACCTGGAAAGTGGTGTTTTTATTTTTGTAATTTGTGCACTGATGTTGGCACAGCATTCTGTACTTTTGTGATTGCAAATTTAAGTACATCACATTCTGTCATGAATCCATTCTGATGAAGTACTGCATCAAACTTAAGACATTTGCCTTGATGGACAAGGCTAACTGCAAAATAAAGAAATAAATGAAAATTAAATTTGTTTCTAAATGATAAATGAGAAGAACAATATACATTTAACTGACTCGTCTATGTTAAGTGTTTAACGGACGTATTTCAATTTTACATCAAAGGAAAAGCATTGAATAATGTGCTTCATTTGCCAGTGCTATATATAAACAAAAACATTAAACAATTTCTACTGTGCTAAACAGGCCATCTGAAATAATTATGGCATGATTATATATCTCAGCTTGTTGTAGTACATGGAGGAGTGCCATGATTAAGTTAAATATCAGCAAAAAACAAATCACTCAAGCATTACAATAGTGAAGCACCCCTTAACAGCGGTTAAAATCGGGTCTCGTACAAATGACAGTGCTGGTCGGCAAACTACAGCAGAACTCCAAAAAACAGCTCCATTTCTGACTGTTGTGCCTCCAATCTATCTTTAACTTTCTTACAAAACATTGCCTGTACCTAATGTGTGTTGTTAAGCATTCGAGATAGCAGTACATGGAGAGAGAAAACTCTATGACTAAAAAGAACTGTGATCTGGTCTTGGTTCATAACCCTGTATTATGTATTCTCAACATGGATGCCGAGAGCCACCTCTCAAGCTTTGCACTCAAATTTATTGGCCTCCATGTTGCAAATACATAGCAGTGGTTACAGTAACGACCTACTCGTAACCCTTTATATTAAATTTGCAATCATAGCAATAGGTATGCCAACTTGATTTCATATCAACATAAATAGGAGTCACTATATTACTCCACATTTTGGAATAATTAAAAAAAGAATTAACAATAAATTTGATAAGGTTATGGAGTGCCTATTCATGATAATGACAAGTTTGCACCTTTCTGGAGCAATGTAACTGGTCATGCATGAAATATAACAGAACTATAAAAATGACACTGGCAGTGCATGTTGGGTATATGTACACAAAACAGTGAATCACAACAGCATTCAGACAGAATGGATGTCCTTCTCTCCCATATGACCCTTCTCTATGTTATGTGTGTTTACATGTGGGAGTTCATACATAGACAACCATAACACTGCATTAGTCCACTAGCTAGAAATATGTACTGTCAGTTAACAGTTCACATAAATGCATATCATACATAAATGCTGACTGTTGCATCACCCCAGAAAGCTGAGAGCCCAACAGGTGTACTACAATACGGTATTTTACAAATGCAGAAACTAACACAGCATCTTACATCTCCATGCAAATTTCATTTTCCTTCATACTCCTTCTGTCATACAACCTTACACTAGTTTACTGCTAAGCAGTTTCTCCATAAAATCCATTAGAACACTAGTTTACATACAGTGTGTGTGTGTGTATATATACAGATACACACATACATACATACACACACACACACACACACACACACACGTGTGTACATATTATACACAAAAAAAAAAAAAAAAAAAGGAAAATCTCCGTGGTATCCCCGAAGTCTCAAACAACCCACTAAAGTATAGTGAGTCCAAAAACAAATCGTGTAAGAAACTTCTCTGTATAGAAGATTTTCAGTCCATATATCTTTAGTTATTCTTCTTCTTCTTTCGGCTTTTAGTTAGTTAGTAGTCGCCACAGTGGATCACCTGTCCGCTCATGTTGGCAGTGGAGTTTTATGGTGTCGAATTGCCAGCCTGGCCCCCAGCCTTCCATGGAAGGCACACACACACACACTCGCACCTAGGGTCAATTTAGGGTATCCAATCCACCTACAGCATGTCTTTGGGATGTGGAAGGAAACCAGAGCACCAGGAGGAAACCCACACGACCACTGGGGCGACATGCAGACTCCACACAGAAGGCACCCTAGCCGAGGATCGAACCATAGAACCTCTTGCTGTGAGGTGGCAACGTACTGTATATTAATCAGATCAGACAATGGTAGTAGAAGTAGTGAACTTAAACTCGTCTTAAAAAAAAAAAAAAAATTATAAAAATATATAAATATATAATTTGAAATATTGTACAGAATTACTGTTCTGTACAACATTTCAAATTATATATTTTTTATTATTTCTTTTGACTTAACACGAGTTTAAGTTCGCTACTTCTACTAGTATTGGCTGATCTGATTAATATACAGTGATTAACTAGACATATATGGACTGAAAATCTTCCACACAGAGGAGTTTCCTACACTGTTTTATATATTACACACACACACACACACACACACACACACACACACACACACACACACACACACACACACACACACACACACAATTTCAAAGGTTTTAAACTAGCTTACAGCTCCAAAATACATACGATATACGAGTAGTTTTACAAAATTTACATCTTGGATACATCCAAGGAAAGAAATAAGTATCTAATGTTGTGTTAAAATATGTGAACTATGGACAGTAAAACTTTATAAAGGAAGCATTCTTCTAGTAATATCTGCTAGAACATCTCACAGACTCCAGAACTCTAAAGAGGATTACTTTACCTTTCCCAAATCAAAGACGCAAACAATATTCTTTAAACTTAAATCAGTAAGAAAATTCCTGTACGATACTGAAATTGATATTTGAACTATTTAGTGCAGACAAAAAAAAAAAAAAAAAGTCTCTCAACCTTAAATTTAGGAAGCTCTTAAATAGAATATGTACTTTACAAAACTCTGAAAAATAAAAAGGAAGGTGGCCGCACAGCCTTTTGGCAAGTCATACCTATCACACAGGGCTCCCCATAAAAAAACAAACCGTAACCTTTTAAAATGACAATAGTTCACCATAACAAAACATACTGCTGTTGATTATTAGGACTTAATAAAACAACAACAATACTGGTTGACAAACATCTAAAAAACTGTCTTTCAAATCTAACAAATCAATTAACAAATGTAAACTTTTGATATAACTCAGCAGTTTACACAATTTTTCTTTTTTACTTAGATCTGAAATTCATCTCTGGGTTGGCACCTATGTCTTTAATGGACACAGGTAACCTGTAAATGATTCATCTCCCAGGCCCATGCTTATGAAAGGTATCAGAAGTTGTCAGAGATTTGGGATGCGTGGCTAGGCTTAAAAAAGCCCTTGTGGTCATTAGACTAGCAAACACCTAAGAAGACACAGGACCTGATTCCAAAAGACCTGCTCTCAGTGCAAGGCCCATCTTTAAAAAGGCTACACCAGCAGCCAGATTTCAGAAGACCTGCTCTCAGTTTAAGGGGGTGCTTACACCAATAGCAAGTCTTCTGAATTGAGCCTGTAGTCGTAAAATTTAAATGCAATTCCATAAACACACTGGCATATAATACTCATATAGGAAAACAGTTAGTTATGTACTCACCATAACGATCGATGTATGTGGTCCATCTCGCCTACATTCTTTACTCACGGGTTTGGAGCAGAGAATCGGCTCCGACTCGGCCAACTATTTCTCTAGCACGAAGTCTCTAATTGGCTGGGCTAACCCGGTATCCCAAGATGCACCTCGCCCTATCCCCAGATCTTGTTTGCAACCATACCAACCATAACCCATACACAACCAACACTGGAAGAAATTCCAGCCAAAGGAAGAAAAAAAAAACACTGACCTTGAAGGGTTCACAGAGCCAATATTCCTCCAAATCCTCTAGGAAGGGGGCAGGTGGGAGGGTACGTAAGAATGTAGGCGAGATGGACCACATACATCGATCGTTATGGTGAGTACATAACTAACTGATGTTATGTGGTCCTATCTCGCCTACATTCTTTACTCACGGGACAGCGTCCACAGCACCTCTATCCTGGGAGGATCATAGGAAGATACTCCTGAGAACCGTGGAACCAAAGGAAGCCCGGCCCCTAGAAGCCACGTCCAACTTGTAATGAGTAATGAAGGTGTGAGGAGAGGCCCAGGTAGCCGCAGCACAAATATCGTCCAATGAAAGCCTGGCATGATAACCTATTGATGTAGACATTGCCCTGGTAGAGTGAGCTTTGACGGGAAAAAGTAAATTTCTGCCTGTTGACGAGTAGATAAAGGAAATACAATCTTTGATCCATTTAGAAATTGTGCACTTGGAAATAGGACAACCTGCTCAGTTCTCTGAGAAGGACACAAACAGCTGATCAGACTTCCTAACATGCTTAGTCCTGTGTAAATAGAACCTCAGTTGTCTATGCACATCCAACTGACGGAATGTGAACTCTACTTTATTGGAAAAATTTGGAAAAACACTGGTAACTCAATAGATTAATGTAGATTAACAGTGGCTGACACCTTTGGAAGGAAGGACGGGTTAAGTCTCAGGGAAACTCTGTCCTTATGAAAGGTCAAATACGGAGGTTTAATGGACAAAGCTTGAAGTTCTGATACTCTTCTGGCCGATGTAATGGCTATTAGAAACGCCGTCTTCCAAGATAAGAATTTCAATTCACAGGTGGCAGCCGGTTCAAAGGGCAGTGAAGTGATGGCTGGTAGCACAAGGTTTAGATCCCATGGCATGATAGGTTCTGAAACAGGAGGGCAAAGTAACCAAGCGCCTTTCAAGAAGGCCTTACAGAGTTTATGGCCCATAAGAGAGGGCTCGTAAGATGTGTGAAAATTTGAAATTGCAGCCAACTGCACCTTAATGGTAGCGGGTGCAGAGCCCTGACAGAAAAGCATGGCTAAAAAATCTAAGACCAACAGAATTGGGGCTGTGAAGGAGTCCAAACCTTAGGCCTGAGCCCAAATGGAGAATCTCTTCCATTTGCTGGAATAAATCCTTCTGGTGGAAGACTTATGAGACGAATACAAGATGTGTACCACCTCAGGTGAAAAGGAATGTCGTCTAACTAGTGATGGAAATGGAGCAGCCAGGCTGTCAACCTGAGGGTTCACAGGGATGGATGGAGTTTTCCTAACATGGGAATCAGGAGGTCTGGCACAGGGTCCAGAGTCCAAGGACCGTCCACTGCATACTGCTGAAGAAAGGGGATCTATACTTGTCGAGGCCAGTGTGGAGCAATAAGAATCATCCTGCTTCCCAAGTACATGGCTTTCTGAATCACTCTTGTTAAAAGAGGAAACGGAGAGAAAGCGTAGACCAGACCGGGGGGCCAATCATGGACTAGCATCCCTGAGTGACTCCCCCTGTGGAGGGATCACTGTGAAGTACTCGCTGCATTTGGCATTGAGGGGACTGGTGAAGAGATCGCAGCAAGGCTGACCCCACCTGTTGAAAATCTGAACCGCCACTCGGTTGTTCAGGGACCACTTGTAAGGCTCTGCTCAGCCTGTCCGCTATCATGTTGGACTTTCCCGGACTGTGTTGCCACTAAAAACCGTTCGGAAGATACTGCCCAATGCCACACTCGCATGGCCTCTCTGCAGAGGGGATAAGACTTGGTTCCCCCCTGCTTGTTCAGGTACCACACTATGGACATGCTGTCCGAGTGAACTGCAATTGTTCCCAGAGGTAGAGAGTTTTGGAGTGCTCGCAACGCTAGAAACACCACTCTCATCTCCAGAACATTGATGTGCAGGTGTACCTCGTGATCTTGCCACATGCCTTGGACCGTCCTGCCAAGATAATGCCACCCCACCCCATCTGGGAGGTGTCCGTGGTCACCGTGGCCACTGGAGACATAGGAATCAAGCTCCTCCCTTTGTCCATATTGGCGGAACGTAGCCACCAGCGGAGGTCCTGTTTGCACCGTTCCGTGAGAAGTATCAAGTAGGAGAGAGGGAGTTTCTGAAACGACCATTGGACTGAAAGGAGCCATTGTAGGATCCGCATTTGTAACCTGGCCAGAAGGACCAACATGATGGCGGCGACCATGGAACCCAAAAGCTGGAGAACTAACCTGGCTTGAACTCTTTTTGAGGGGCAACAGTGCGTGGATCTGAGACTGCAGCGCTCTTATTCTCTCTTGTGGCAGAAAGGCCCGCATTTGAATAGAGTCTAGCTCTACGCCTATAAAAACAACACGCTGTGAGGACAGCAAGGCAGACTTTTCCCAGTTCAAAGTAATTCCTAGTTGTTGGCAAAGTGCAATGGTAGCCTCCCTGGCTTGAATGAGCAGATGTCTGGTGGGGGCGGTGAGAAGCCAGTTGTCCAGATACAGAAACACCTGGAATCCCTGACGTTTCAGGTGAGCTGTTATCACTGCCAAACACTTGGTAAACACCCTATGGGCTGTGGTGAGACCAAAGGGCAGGGCACGAAAATGGAAGTGACTGGCTCCTACTCGGAGGCGTAAGTGACTCCTGGATGCCTTGGCCATTTTGATGTGGTAGTAGGCATCCTTGAGATCGATGGAGCACATCCATACTCCTTTTTCCAGCAATGGAATAATGGACTGAAGCGTGACCATTCGGAACTTGGACTTCAGAACGTAGTGATTCAGTCGACTGAGATCCAGAATGGGTCTCAGGTCCCCTGTTCTTTTTGGCACCAAAAAGAGTCTTGAGTAAGTTCCTGATCCGATATGGTCTGAGGGGACTGGTTGGATGACTCCTTTTTCTAGCAGCTTTGCAACTTCTAGTGCTGCTTGATCCCGCTTGACTGGGTGGGACGTCCGCGATTCTTCTGACTGGAGGAGGTGTTGATAAAAAGGGTATAGTGTAACCTCCGGTAACTATTCGAAGCACCCAACGATCCTGGGTGATGCTTTCCCAGGCTTCCGGGTGCAATGGAATTCGGCCCCCGACTGGCTCCGGAACAGCACAGTCGGGCAACGCCTCAGGAATGCTGAAAGGAAGATCCGCGAAAGGAATCGCAGTCTACCGAGTTGCGGGGGCCTTCTCTGCCTCTAGGACGGCGTCTTCCAGAATAATTTCCCCCTCCTCTGCCTCTAGAGGGGGACTCACCTTGAGCTGCAGGGAAGGACCTCTGAGACTTTTTGAACCACATTTTCCCTCCTCTCTGAGCCTTGGGGTAAGGCCTAGAAGGGAGAGAGAAACGGGCCCCTACAGCAGATAGGGTCTTTCCCTCCTGTTCGCATCTGGTGAGGATGTCTTTCACTTTGGTCCCGAAGAGAGAGGACCCATCAAAGGGGGCGTCAGTGAAGGAAAACTTAAAGGCCTCCGCAAAATGACACAGGCGCATCCAGGCTTGCCTTCTGAGAGCTACACCTGAGCTAGCTGCCTTACTTGCCCCTTCGGCTGCATAAGATATGAGCCTCATGGACGACTTAATGATGGAACCAAGGGTAGACAACTGGGCGTTAACAGTCTGCGCTACCGCCTCAGGCATGTTACCCTTCAGAGTATCTCCTAGCTCCTTAAGGAGATCTCTTTGGAGCCGAGTGAAATGACAGAGGTAATTCAGCGATCGCAAGGTAAAGGTCGCCGAAGACAGGGTACACTTCCCGTACCGGTCCATACTCCTGGACTCCTTGTTAGAAGGATGGACGGAAGACGAAGCCTCTGCAACTTCCTGCTGAGTGGCTGCCGCCACCACCAAAGCATCTACCGAAACCCCTTGGTCAGGAACTCTTTCCCCGGGGGAGCAGAAAGGAACTTATTTGGACATCTGGGCACCGGTTCCATGGAATCAGGGTTCTCCCACACCCTTCGACAAATCAAATCCAGGAGTTCGTCAAAGGGTGGAGACACCCAGGAGGTGGAGGGTTGAGCTCTGAAGGCATTGAGGAATACCGACTCCTCCTCATTGGGGGGTCTTGGAAAGCCAGTCGCCTCTCTGTCTCAAAATGTCCAGGATGTCGGAGAAAGAGACGTCATCGGAGGACGACCTGGGGGGGCCCCCCTGACTCCTCAAGGTTGGTATCGGAAGTGAGGGACTCGTCCTGGGAGTCTATGTGCTTCCTCTTGCACGACTTCTTTCTAGGGGGCTCCTCAGGCACCGACTCTGAGGGGCCCTCAGAAAGTAGGGGACCGCTCAAGGGGATATCTCCGGACCTTTGGGCTCCACCATCCACAGATAGGGGGGCATCAGAGACTCTAGCCGGGGTGTAGGGGGATGGAGTGACCAATCCAGGTGATGTAACTGACGATCTGGCCAGTGCACTCCTCATGGCCTCGAAGGCAGGTCCCCCCGACTCAGAGGACCGACCCGTCTCAGAGACCATGACCGGAGTCAAGATTCCCCGAGCCAATGCACCGAGAGGGAGGCTCGGAACCGACAGGAGTCCCGAGGTATCCCCCTCGGGTCCGACTGAGGAAACCAGAGTACCGAAACCAGAGGATAGAACCGACATGGTTGGGGCTGACGCCGGCTCCGAAAAACTCATATGGGGTATCGGAGCCGACACAAGAACATCGTTCGGCGCGGAACACTCCGGCGACACATGGGTGCTTGGAGGAGGAATCATCGGTACCAGGATAGGGACTGGCTCCGGAACTGACTGGGTCAGAGCCGAAAACAGTTTTGCTAACACCGACGACTGCAGGAGCCTCTGGACCACCCTATCCACATCCAAATCAGACAGCCTAGAGGATATGGAAGAAATAGAAGGAGATCGGGATCTCCTACCTGGAGACTCATGTCTGACACTGGGTGACCGGCTCCGAATAGGGTCCAATAATATCGGAGCCGAAGCCGACTCCAGTAAAACAGATACCTCCTGCAGCCCCAAGGACAATGGAGCTGAGGAGGAAGTATCCACTTTTGAAACTTTCTCCAGCGGCTCCGAAGAGGCAGACGAGCCGGAGATCTTTTCTTGGCCTTAGAAGGCTTAGACTTAGCACTAGGCGAAGAAGAAGAATCTAAGGCCTCCTCAAAGGAGAGCTTAATCAAGCCCTTCAAAATCAGCTTGTTTTTTTCTTTCCTGCAGTACTCTAGGGCTAAAAACGTGGCAAAAACTGCAGGACTCTTGCAGGTGAATAGCACCAAGACAATAAACACAGATGGAAAGCCCATCTGTAATGGACATTTTGTAGCCACATTTCGTACACTTCTTAAACCTGTTCTTTCTGCTCTTTAGACATGGCAAAGAACCGCACAACTCTCACCCGACAGAGACAGACACAGGAGGAAGGCGGGAAAAACGAAAAAACACTAACGGCCAAGGAAACTCTAACTTAAACATTTCTTTGGAGGAAAACTAATCACCAACAAGCAAAATCAGTACAGTTTTTACAAGGGAACAACACTGGAGAGGACTAGGTCCTCTAACTTAAACGGGCCTAGCCCGTGAAACAGAGGGATACCACAAGAAAAACACAGCACTCACAAACACTCACAAGAAACATGCCAAAATGGAAGCCTAGCTATTAAAATAGCTTTTACAACACAACAGACTGCAAAAATACTTCAAAAAGTATTTGAAAGGGTACTTAGCCACAGCCAAGCGAGACCACGTCCAAACTCTACGAGCAGCAAACGAGATCTGGGGCTAGGGTAAGGTGCATCTTGGGATACCGGGTTAGCCCAGCCAATTAGAGACTTCGTGCTAGAGAAATAGCTGGTTGAGTCGGAACAGATTCTTGGCTCCGAACCCGTAAGTAAAGAATGTAGGCGAGATAGGACCACATAACATCATCTGTTTTTACAGTCAGGAATATTTACAATTCTAAATTTAGATGATTCAAACAATACCAATAAAAAGGGTCTATGTCATAACAACAAAAGATTACAATCTCGAGCACTGGAAACACCGAAATTCCATAATATCGAAACCTTTATTGTGGGGGGCTGCGCCCACCACACCCCTCGCTAATTATATATACCAACGTAGATCGCACTACAGTGAGGAAAGGGCAAATTTTCCGATCTTCACAGTTTTGCAATCTCACAAAACACACATCTATATACTGCATTTTCGATGTTTTCAGCGTTCCAGATTTTAATTTTTCATTCATCTGACAGGGACCCCAATAAAAGACAGGCTACCTCATCTACCACGCTCTGTTGCACAGTTAACCAAATCTTAAAAGCAAAATCTCACAGAAACCAGAGAAATGCAAAAATACATAAAACTTACAAATACCTTGCCTACTTGGATAACTACTGTAACTATCTTCCCAATACTTTGTCACACCGGATATTTTAATGTTTCTATACCTTACTGTTCTACATTTGACATTCTATTTAGGTAAACAGTTAAAGAGATAAAGAAGAAGGTGGCCCTTAAACAGTCTCCATGATGCAACAAATGCTCTAAAGGCTTGTTTGTTGCTTTGGAACACTACCTGGGTTTCAAGATTTTTGGAAATTATTGTAATTGAGCTCATCAACAAAGTTTTAAGTCTACTAGTTGTTCGTTTTTTTATTTTATTTTTTTTATTTTAAATGTTCTCAATGAGACGCATCCTTTGCCTCCCTCAAATGAGAGAGGACTGTGTGCTATTCACTGTCCAACAAACATACATACTATAACAGCCAACTCAAAAAAACATGTTATGCGTCAGCACTCTGCCAGGTTTATACACAAATATGCGTATCTGTACCACACAAAATCTTAACCAATCCTTATTACTCCAGTTCACAATCTAGTCATCTACAATGCCAATAAATAAATAAAAAAAAATGTTTCTGATCTTCACCTTTAGGAATCACAAATGACTCAAGGCGGTACAGAAACAGAATGAAATAATCTTGAAATGGGGAGACCCTAAAAACTTTGTATAATGACCAAATATTCTCAGACCACTGCAAGAAAAGCAAAAAGTGCTATCCTGCAGAACACAGAATCCAGACCAGAGACGTTAACCAGCAACATGGCTGTGCATGACAAATGCACTGAAGATAAGGTCCATTATGGCCAAGTTAATCCATACAAGTTCAGACACCTCTCCACAGGTGCACAGTATAGTTAAGTACTGCTCAGTCTTGATTTCTGCCAAACATTTAGACATGTATTACTTGTCATTTAATTCTGTAACAGCCTACTTCTCCTAGGGATTCACAAATACATTTCTAGGGGGTTGGGAGGTTGGTATAATGGTTAAGGTGTTTACCTTACAGACACAAGGTGCAGGGTTTGATTATCACACAGGGTAATTGGCTAGGCTTAAAATAGTCCACATGGTCAGTTAGCCTAGTACTAATCTAATCTAAACTACCTTGAATGAACTCTCAGACAAACCTAAAACTCCACAAAATATACTGCAACAGAAATAACATTTAGTAAGCTACAAATTCATTAACAGAACCAATTTAAATATGGATATCCAACAATAAAGTAGGCATAAAATTGACTCACTCCTTGTACTTATATATATATATATATATATATATTGTGTATATATATATATATGTGTGTGTATATATATATATATATATATATATATATATATACACACACACACACACACACACACATATATATATATATATATATATATATATATATATATATATATATATATATAGATAGAGATATACAGATATATAGATATATATTACACACACACGCGAGCACACACACTTTGGTAACAGCAGGACTATGCAGCTTGATCTGTCTCAAGCAATCACTTACAAAAGCCCGACTCAAGTCTGCTTTCTTCCACTCTTCTTGGTTAGGGGAGAAACTGGGCTATACTTCACACTTGTGTTGAAGATTTTACCAACTAGTCCCTTAATATTATGCAGCAATACACACCAATACAAAAATCTTATATCATGGTATTGTACAGTCACTATCTACTTTTTTACACAATACAGACACAGGACACTTATCTAAATCAAACAGCCTTGTGTGGTCACCCATGTAATGTGAACTTTCAATGCTACCTTATTCCAAAACAACTATTGAGTAGGATGTGCAAGCCTTAGAACGTAGCATGTTATCTACCACATAAATATCCAAAAAGCTGACACTTGTATGCTACAAAACAAACTCAACTTGCTTATATTTTCCCAATATACACATAAGCACACCTAGCTACTATGATTTCATATAACACTACGACTATAACAAGTTATTAAAACTAGTGGAATGCAGAACACAGCCATAATGTTTCTCACTAATTCACCCTCAAAAAGCCTCATGTCAGCAGTATGTTGCATGTTTTACATTTAAAAACACCCACGGACCTTTCATACATTATCAATTGAAGTTAAAATGTAAACAATCTTGTCCTCTCACCAGTATCCAGTTACGACAAAATACCTGAAATGAGCACTGAGGCACCTATTTAACCCATCTCTATAAACAGAAATTGGCTAAAATTAAGTTTCTTAGTCTGGTAACCCCATCAAACAAGTACACAACTTCGAAGCACATTAGTCATTCAACTAACTAAATGCTTACATATGCAATTATGCTTAGAAAAAGCAATACAAGCATAAATACCTTACATGTAAATGGAATGCATCAGAACTTATGTGAGTCACCTGTGTAGTGTGCACTGTATACTACACAGATGACTCACACAAATTTGTGTAATACACAATGTGTTTCATGCCCCCGGCGGTGCTGAAAAAAAAACAAAGGTTCCTGAACAACATATAAATGATACAAAGAAAGAAAAAAAAAAAAAAGAAGACAGAAACAGAAAAGGATATACATACACAAAAACACACTCGCATAATGTACATATCAAATTACCAAAACATCACGTTAAAAATTACCATCATATAAAATATTGTTTCTTGTTTTTACATAAGAATAATGAACAAGAATGTCATTAGACCCAAAAAAGGCACAAATACTGGGCTAGCTGCTTATACATCTCCAAACTACAATACTCATAAATTAGCTCTAGATGCATCCTTGAAGGACATCTTATTAAGCATCTTACTAAACATGGCTTCCTCAATGGGGCCGACTTTAGTACCACATTTTATAATGCAACAGACATCACTTACAGTACAAATAATCAACTTTACCACTGTTTTTGTTCATCGATATGACTAGAACATTAAATACAGCCAACCATGACATCCTCATTAAACAAAAAAAATCAAACTTTGGTCCGGGAATACCAAGCTACTTTTTAAATTACCTTTCCCACAGAACCTTCCAGGTTGACACGGACTGACATTTTAAATATAATGACTTCCAAAAATGGCAACACATTGATCAACAGCTTAATTTCAACTCACTCAATGTGAAAAAAGAAACTAAGAAAGAAGAGCTATCACTTCTGTCAGCTTGAGTAAAATACAGTTACTAGCTAGTAAGTACACCACCTGGATGCCAGCAAAGAAGAAATTTAGAGAAATTGAAAAGAAAAAAATAACTAGAAAAAGGAGAAGAGAAAACACTGACTGGGAAGAATCCTGCAGTTGTTCAGCAAAAAGTAGTTCAAGCTTCATTTTTGGCAAATCAGACAGCTTCCAGTAATGTAGAGCAAAAAAATAAATCAATCAAATGTACCCAAGTGATTAAAATAAATCAAACCCTGAAGGAGTACATCAAGTCAAATAACAAAATGTTGGAAAAACAGAAGCAGCTTTAACTAGCTATTCAGATGAACTGATAAAACTGCAAACATCGGAGGCTGAAATGATGAAAAGCCTGGCTGAGTAGGAGATTTCTTAACAGCTGTTTCAAAAAATGGTAGAGTTAAAAGCCACAGTGCAAAGAAAAAAAATGCGACTTTCTGCTGTACCAGAGAAACTGGAAGGAACATACCATTTCCAAAATTCTCGAGAGAGGTATCCATCAGCAGGCAATGCAATATCTATTGCAAAACAACCTTTTAACCAAAACCCAACACGGCTTCCGACCTAGCCACAGCACAGCTACAGCCCTATTATCTTTTACAGACACCATGAATAAGTACAGGAAGCTATACATCCTCAGTACTCCTTGATCTCTCCAAGGCCTTTGACACAGTGTCTCACCCCTTACTTTTGAACACACTGTCTAACCTAGGCTTCTCACAACACCATAAAATGGTTTCAGAGCTATCTCAAGGACTGTAAACAAGTAGTGAAATGGTCCAATAAACTCTCACCCTTCCTCCACAACCCTACTGGAATCCCCCTCCCAAGGCTCCATCCTAGGACCCCTACTGTTCAACATTTTCACAAACAAAGATCACACTGCCTCTCACCCTGGAACCCTCATTCAGTACGCTGACGATTCCACCATAATCTGCACTGCTCAATCACTACCAGAACTACTTTCAAAAACTCAACAGTCCTTTACTGAAGTCGAATCCTGGCTAAGAAATGCCCGACTCTTTCTTAATCCAAAGAAGACAAAACTAGTACTCTTTCATCCCAAAATACCTCCCCTATTAATGATCATTTCAACATCCTTGCATCTGACAACACTGTCATAGAAACAGTGCAGGAAACCAAACTTCTAGGTGTTATCAGACAATAAACTTTCATTTGACCCGCATATACAGCAAAATATAAAGAAAACTCATCAAAAACTGGGTCTATTATATAGAAACAAACATTTCTTTACATCAGCAACCAAAAACTACCCTTGCAAAAACATTTTTACTTCCCTCCCTTCTTTATGGTGCCTCTATTTATTTTACATGTGTTGACCGGGGCAGTCCAACTGGATACATGTCCATTTTCAGCGGAGGCCAGGGGAGAAAAGCTCCAAGGCAAATCATACAGATAACAAAATCATTAAATTATTTCACAGAATTACACAGTTTCACACAGTTTACATACTCTGATCAAACAAGCATACAATCATTCGTTCTTTAAAATAACATAAGTATATAGACTGAGAGAATTAAAGACATAGTACTCGAATTATAGGGAAGGAGCTAGTCAGGATTAGAACAAGGACACAGCGAGTATGTTTTAAAATACTGCCTGAGACTTTAGTTGAATTGGAGTAGGGAGGGTTCAAGAGTAAGATCTGCAGGAAGTGACTTCCAAGTTTTGCCAACGGAGTTGGCAAACACAGTCCCCAGCAGAGTTATTGGTTTTAAATGTTTGAACCAGCAGTCTGTTAATGAGCGAAGAAACCTATGGTAGGTGCTGATGATGTTTTTAAGTGCAGGCATGTTGTCAGGATGGTTGAGAATTTTATGGGCTACTATGAGCTGGCTGTACTTATGTAGGCTAGGCAAGTCTAGCCATCCTAGGAGATTTAGGTTATGACAGTGATGTGTCCTGTATGCCATACCAGTTGTAAGCCTACCAATATGGTTATAACAGCTAGAGAGTTTGCTGAGAGCGGATTTGTTCGAGTTGAGGATTACAGGGGAGGCATAGAGAAGAGAGTAGATGTGAACAGGCAACAGCAGTCCTAGCAAGTGGAGTAAGGAAAGGTTTTAATCTTATAAAGGGGGCCCAGTTTTTTATTAATGGTTTTGATAGTTTGACTGACAGCAGGTCACATTTGAGGTTATTGGAGGTTATTGTCAACTTTAACGCCTAAGAGATTGGTTTGGGCATCTGGGGAGATTATGGTGCCATTATTTGATTTTATGGTAAAGCAATTTTGTTTTGTTGGGGTTTAAGATCAGCCGACAAGTAGAGAGCCAATTTTCAACAGTGTTGAAAGTGCTCTGGGTTAATGTCAGTAGATTTGTCGGGGAAGTGGCTGAACAAATCAAAGTGGAGTCATCCGCATATTAAATACAGGATGCATCTGAGATGACAGTGTGACGGTCATTAATAAAGATAGAGAAAAAAAGCAGTCCTAGTACAGAGCCCTGGAGGACACCTAGGGTGATGGGTAGTCGGGTTGAAAGTTTGTCCTGCCAAAGGATGGCTTGTTGTCTACCACACAGGTAGGATTGAAACCATTGGAGAGCATGACTATCTAAGGAGATTGCCTTCAAAGTCTGGATGAGTAGTTGGTGGTTAACCATATTGAAGGCCTTACAGAGATCAAGAAAGAGGGCTGAGGACAGTTTGTTGTTATTTCTGCTATGATTTATGGTGTTAGAGAAAGATAAGAGGGCTGAGGTGGTACTATGGAATGACCTAAAGCCATGCTAAGAGTTGGCCAACAGCTTGTAATGCATGAGATAGTGCAGTAGTTGTCTGTGGAAACATTTCTCCATAATTTTAGCCAGGGGTGACAGAATAGCTATGGGTCTAATGTTTGACAGTTCTATGGAGCTGCCTCCCTTACGGAGTGGTAGAACATAGATGGATATGGGGTATGCTATGGCGTCTGCAGCTTTCTGCAGAGATCAGATCAGCAGCAAGGGTGGTTGGGTTTTAACTTCTTAATTAGGGCTTAGATAAGTGATGTAGAAACCGGCTGAAAGCTAAAGGAGATTTGGGTACTGGGTAAAGAAGCATTTGAGTTAGAGCAACTGGGAGTTAGTTGGATAGCTAGAGGCTGGATAGTTTCTGTGAAGAAACTGTTGAAGGTATTTGCAATTTCTTCCTGGGATTTATGGTTAGAGGCTGAAGGAGTTTTCCCCTAGGTTTGTCCTGGGTGAAGAAGTTTATTAATTCCTGCCCAAAACTTTTGAAAATTGTTTTGATGTTTCTGTTGAAGATGACAGTAGAATTTTTTTTGTCTAGTTTAATATATTTTTTGTGTTGTTTCTTAGCTGACAATATCCAAGTTGATCCAATGGGGCCTTTGTGGCATGCCAGGTATCCCATGCCTTATTCCAAGTATGATTTTGGACTTAGTTTCTTTAAAAAGCCAAGGTGAGATTTTTATTTTGGCTCTAATGGTTCGAGCGGGAGTGTACGAATAAAGGACAGCAAAGACTTTGGTATTAAAGTGTACTACAGCATTGTCCAATGATAGTTGTTTTAGAACTGACCAACTGTATGCTCGGAGTTCATTCTGGAAATTGGTGAGGTTGAAAGTCTTACTTTTTCTGACAGTTTTATAGGTGGGCTGGTAGGAGTTATCTGCCTAGTGCTTGATTATATAGGTAAGCAAGTGATCATTCAGATCATCTGGGAGAGTCCCTGACTTGTACATATGGGGATGGTTATTGACGCATCAAGTCTAGGATGCTTTCTTTGTTGTTGGGTTTACCTATCCTGGTGGGGGAGGATATGATCTGTGTAAACCCATGTAGATTAACATGGGTTGTAGGAGATTCCAAGGAACAGGTGTTCCAATCAATGTTGAAATCTCCAAGCATGATGGTTTCTTGGGGGTAGGCAGTGGATAACCAGTAGAGGATATCTTCTAGGGTGTTAATGTTATTACCTGGGGGAATGTAAATGCAGACAATGTTTATACATTTGTTTTTGTTAATTTGCAGTTTGGTAATAGTAACTTCGGCATTATTAACCTGGGGTGGTATTATGGACTCCGTAGTAACATTTAGTGAAGTTTTATAGAGTACTGCCACCCCACCACTCTTCCTAGTAGTACGGTCCAATCTGAGTATGTTGTATCCTGGTGGTAACACCTCAGTGTCCTTAGTTGCCAGTTTTAGCCAGGTTTCAGCGAGACTGAGTATTTCAGGGGAATAAACTGCTAAGAGGGCGTGTAGGTTATGGACCTTATTATTTATGCTTCTAATGTTTAGATGGCAGACCAGGAGAGAATTAGGGGGCCTATTAGATAGCATTGTGTTAGTAGGTTTAATAGTATAGGAGCTGGAGTCAGCAGGTGAACCAGATCACGAGAATCCTGAAGCCTGAGTGTGCGAGGTAATTATAGTGTACAATTTTTTTTTTTTTTTAATTCAATTCTTTAGCTTTACGCTGCAGACTTAAAATGCACTTGGGGGAGGTAAGAATTGTTAATATATGTCACCACGTAGTACTTTCACCATTTACTATAAAATTTGCCAATTTTTTATTAGAATTATGGTAGCTTGTGGGAGTATAAGGGACTATATAGCAGTGCTGTGGACCCAGTTAGCTCAGATACATAGAGAACATGTAGAGTAATATTTTTGACAGTAACCTTTGCAGTCTAAGTTAGAGGGACAGGACAGTAAACTATCCGTTTTTAGTTGCAGGTGGTGGGGTGGAATTCCTGTAGCGTAGCGCCTTTCAGATAGGAAGCAGTAGGGAACAATACCCAATGAAGGATACAGTAGTTAGAGCTTTCCTTAATTACCTCCTATAAATACTTTAGAAGCACAAGTACTAACTTTTTACATGCATCGGATCCCCTCACTAGCTTTACCAGTGAAAACAAGCCACATAGTAACCATTTTAGTTACGCTTAAGCTTAGAATCATAGGCTAGGGTTTGTAATGATTTACAAGTTGTACAGCATTTAACCTGGAAAATCAGTGCACTGTTACTTGCTAATGTTAAACACAAGTATGTTGGAATAAGTCAAGATATGCACAGCCAATCACACAAACTAAACAATAATCAAGTACAGCTAAGACACGCTATCAGATCATGTATTATCAAATAAATTCGTATTGTGAACTATAATTATTTAGAAGACATTTTCCATCACAATATTTCTGGTTTGAGCAGTTGCATACAAATCTAGATGAAATCAGCGTTGAAACAGTTTGTATACATACCGAGTTAAGCGAAAAATGAAGCCGTCTAGGTCCAGGAGCACTGGGGAGTTTGAAAATGGCGATTTAAGTAACCTCGGTTCTTTAGCTACAGGAGGGGGAGGGAAACCAGCAGCTGATTGGCTAAACCAGACCACAAGAATCCTGAAGCCTGAGTGTGCAAGGTAAGAATTATAGTGTAAAACGTTTTTTTTTTTCTATCTTAACTAAATTCTACCTAAGCAAGTTGGAACAGTGCTACAACAAAGTTTGCCACAAACTCTAAATATCACACCACTGTAAACCACTCCTAGAATTAAACTAGCTTGAACTCCCCAACCAACTTGCCTTTATTCAGCTACCTACCTGGCAAAACCTTATTTTCAAGCCTACTGCTTGCCCTGCACTAGCCAATCTAATCACAACTTACACACCAAATCGATCCCTACAATCAGAAGACAAAAATCTCTTAGCCATCTCAAAACCCACAAGAAAACCTGGACGCTCTCTGTATTCACACTCTGTATCTATACTTTGGAATTCACTACCTTTAGCCATCAGGTCTATGCCTGGCCTAACCCATTTCAAAGCCTCTAAAAAATAATCTCAAAAACACATCTCTGCTCCTGCATAAATCCTGCCTAATGCTCAAGTCTTCCTCTTTCTGTCACATTTCAATCCCTCACAGACTGCAAGATCGTAAGACTCCTCTAACTCCTTATCTGCTTCTATACCATATCCTTAAGCTACTGCTCAGGCTTTGTTGCTTCTATTCTTGTTAACTCTCTCTCACTATCCATCTGCATCACCAACTTTCTGGCTATTTTCCTAACTGAAACTAATATTCTATTTTGCATGTACTATTACAGTCACTGTCACACATTGCACTACCTATGTACTACTTTTTTGGACACTCTCTACATCATGTATAGTGAGAGTGATTATTACTGTCTGTAATGTTTTAACTGTATAGAATTGTCTAAATGTGTAGTAATATATTGCAACATTTTGTAACAGTTTGTTCTTTCAACTTACTGTTTGTATAGTATTTCTAATGTCATTTTTATTGTATTGGATTATACTGTATTTGTACTGTACTGTATGTGGAGCTTTGCTCCCTGGGCCTCAGCTGAAAATGGGCTCTGTAGACTCAGTCAGACAAACAAATGTCAAATAAATAAATATCACTTTTATGAAAACATAAACAAGCAACTGGACTGGTATTCCACATCAGGATGCGTTAGTTGAGAGGGAACACTGAGTATATACTTCAAACTTGGCCATAAAAAAGCAGCTAAGACCTGCATTAGTAAAGATGCAATCATACCAGCAGAAAAAGTTGAACCTGACAAAACTGTGACATAAGGGAAAAGTTTTAAAAACTGGAGATAGAGTATTTGTGGAAAAGGCAAAAGAGAAGCAAATTTATTCCCGCAATCAAGGAATGTCGAGAGGCAGTATACCCCAGCTGTCTTCAGAATATTTTTTTTCTACAGGATCAAAGACATTTTTAATGCAAAACATAGTAGGGAGAAAATATAAAAGTTTATCCAACAAAAAGTGAGGCATCATACAGAAGGGGACTCTACTTCTTATTCTTTGGACAATGAAGCTCATAAAGAAGCTTTGCCAGAGAAACATTTTCCAGTATTCTAAAGGAGATGACTAAGTGAATCAGGAGTACCTTGGATGTGAACCACAGTCTGGTGTTGGGAGATAAAGAGGAAGACAACCAGCAAACTGAAATTTAGTGAATAAATGTGAGATTATAAAGCATCAATCACATTTGTTAAATATGGCTTTGCAAGTAAAAGTGGATGAGAAAGTTTGACTTTGTTAAATTTGTGGGTGGACCTCAAAGCATATACCCCATTTTATGTCATTAATGTTTAGAAGGACACTAAAAGAAAAGTAGTAATGAAGTTAAACAATGTTTGTTTTTGATCGTATTTGTATGGAACATTTCATGATATAAACTGTGTGCTATACAGCAAAGCAGTTGTGTGGTGTGTAGTCAGGGGGTATTTTAAATGTGAGGGTGACTGAGGTTTTTTCAGTGATTGTTGTGTGGGCTAAAGATAAGGATATTAAAGTAAACAAGTACTTTTTAGCCGTAAGAAAAACAGGCTTTAAATTGTAATGGGAGGAAAGGCTGGACAAAAGCAAGTTTAAGTTAATATGCCGTAATCTTGGGCTACTGAGGTGGCTGTAGGATATAAAAGTATACTGATTGTGTTATATGCAGAGTTGATATTTTTCTCTTATTTCTGTAAAGGTGAATGTCTGGATTAATGCCCTTGGCTTAATCTATAAACAAGTATTTCTTATAAGTAAGGCGGTTTGAAAAATGACACAAATGAAGGAAGCCACAAGAAGTGATAAATTTCTTGCATGAGCAAGCATTTTGATTTGCCTTTTTCCATTAGCAAATATTCAGTTGGAGTCGAAGTCTGCAGCTGTACATTCTGTTCTGTTCTGGGTGAAATCGGTAATGATTTCATGCACCTGCACAGTTGTTAGCTTTTTTTTTCTCTTTCATTGCTGACTATGTTTCCATGAAGAAGAGCTGTCTGCAGGTGCAAGCAATTAATCTTGACAGTTATGTGCATTCTTTTGTGAGAGAAATTCAAAATTTAAAGGTAAAAGGGCAAGTAGTTAAGTGAAAAATAAAGTCTGAAATTATTGGAAGTGAATAATGGATAACAGATTCTCTAGCAGCCTTAATAATTTGATACATTAAATAGAGCATTGTTTAATTTAGTTTTACTTATAGTCTGTGATCTTTTTCTTAAGGCTAAAAAATAATGTTTTCTGAAAGCATACAGGCATTTTTTCACATCTGGAAGGGGAATAGAGATAAACAAGTACCAGACAAAAGTCAGTGTAAGTGGAAGAACAGGCCCTAACATGCACTTTAACATCAGTCACGTTAATTTTAGGTTAGGTAAGGCCAGTGGGTGCAGCTGTTGATTTGGGCAACTGTTCGTATCTGGAGGACTAAACATTTTTTGAAGATGTACATAGTTTTGTGTGTTTGTTCTAAGTAAACAGGTTGCAATGGTGTTTTGAAAATATATTTAGTTATTGTTTGAGGGTTTTTATTAAAACAAAAGTCCTGAAAACAATGACAGGTTCAAATGCAGGCAATAAGAAACTGTATAAAAGACCAGCCCTGACAAATATTAGTGTGTGAATGTAACACAAAAGTTGGAAATATACATTAAAAAAATGTCATGTATAACAGACGGGAACAACAATTTATTGTAATGACTGTTATCCATAGTATATTGGAACATAAATGGCCATACAGCTACAGACAAAAAGGAAAGAGTATCGTATTATATTCAGAAATAGAGAGAGTGAAAATACCAATGTTGCAAGACAGAGACATTTGGAAAGAAATGAGCATGTCAATTTGATAAAAAAAGGATTTTAGTATAGAGTCGCAGCAGAATATCAGGAACAATAACAGCAGTAATTACATTAACTGTCAGAGAAGCTCCGATAGTGATAGAAGAGGGGAAAAGGATAATTAATGGCTGATTTCTGAAGCAAGGGGTTACTGGAAAGGGAGGAAGACTATGCTTGCATGTATTTACATTCCATGAAACTGCTATTATGGAGCGTAATAAAATTTTCAGAGAAATAAACAGCTTTCAGAAGGGAACATTACCTATAGGCGAGGACTGGAATTTAATTTGCAACAGTGAGGATGTAGCCAAAAGACCTAGAAGGAAAAATGGGTAGTAAACATTGTTACACCTTTATTAGGTAAAATAGAAATGTCTTCAGAAGTTATAGCTACTGAGTGAGATAAAATAGGGTAGAAACAAAGACAGAGAGCTACGGTTAAGACGTAAAAGGAATTACTTAGAAGGGATGACAAAGGTTAAAGTACTGCAGAATAAGGGAAAATTCATAGAACAAGAAGACATGCAACTATAAGGTGCTACACAGAAAAGAAGAGAGTATGTAGATACTATGCATGACTTTAGAAAGATTGCTGTTTAGCAACTCCAGAACACATTTTAGCCCAATGACTTGGCAACAAAAGTAGAAAGGGTTGTCACTAAACTTAAATAAACAGGGATCTGACAGATATCTTAGAGATATTTCAGAAAAATTATGAAAATTTCTGTAAAGTAGACAAATGTCAAAATCAAGAAAGAGCACAAATGGAAATATTTACTGAAGACTTAATTATGCCAAGGTTAGAGGTAGAGGAGGCTCAACAATTAAAAGTTCAGACAGGAGAAGATGAGATAAAAACTGTAATGTATACTCAATCAGCAGGAAAGTCTCCCGGAACAGACAGTATTAAGGAAGAAAGTGATACAGATCTGGGAGGTTTTGAAAGGAAGGGAAGCAACAACATCCTGGAAGAAAGCTGTGGTGGCTGTAATACCTAAAGACGGTAAAGACCCATCAGATCCAGCTTCATAAAGACCCGTTTCAATTTTGAATCATGATTACAAAGTGTTCACTTCTATAATAGCTAAAGAATGGCAAAGGTGTTGCCACAATTAATAGATATGGATCAATCTGACAACATTAAAAGAACAATGATGATCCAAAGGGAAGCAGAATAAAAGAAAATATAACTGTTGTTGATTAGTTTTGATGCAGAGAAAAGTATTCAACAGAATAAGCTGACATTTTATGAATAGGGCTCTGGAAGCATAAGCGTTCTCTGATACAATAATTAAAAGTTAATTAGGAGGCTATGAGGGATCAGAGGGAAAATTATAGTGGGAGAGTACAACTCTGACAAGATGCGTCTGAACAGAGCAACCAGCCAGGTGTGTCCTCTTGCCCATTTGTTAGCTGTATTATATTTACAGCCACTGGCAAAGAAAATAAGGGACTCAGAAATTCAAGGACATAATTGGTACAGTAATAAAAGTTGGCTTTACTTGCAGATATTATTATTTTATACCTGATAAAACCATAAAAGGGGATCTCATTGTTGTGGAACATTCTGAGACAGTTGGGATATAAAATTAATGAAGAAAAAACAGCAACTACAGTTGTAAGCTATGTACCCACTCATCGATACCCATATTTATGGGGAAATGATAGAGTATGGGTTAAAAAAGGCACTGTTATGGCAACAAGGATATGCGGAAAGAGACTAAACAAGAGTATACAAAAACAGAAACTGGAGCCACTCGTTTATGGATATAGATAAGATACAAGCAGTGGAAATCTTTTTAATCCCTTTATTTTACATACACGTTGGGCATATTTTTATCAACCAGAGGAAAACCATGGTCAGTAATTAATAAAGAGTTGAAGGATTTTATCTGGGACAGGAAGAGGACAAATGTCAAGTGGAATAAGATGATCCTTCCAATAGAACAAGGTGGATTAGGATTACCTAATTAGAAGGAATATTTTACAGATAACTCAGTTAAGGTTCACATATACAACACAAGCAGAATGCCATAATTCAAAGTAGAAAAAGAGGATAATGAAGCAGGGGGAAACTGTAAGAAATAAAGGACAGATTGGGATTCTGGATGCAGATCCTTAATAAGAACAAAAGCAGACAAACAGAATATTATACTCGTAAAGTAGCTGAAAGTATTCTAAGAACTATGCCTACCCACGAATGAAGAAAAGAGATTTTGCTGATAGAGATGACTGCATGACTGCAATTAGGGACAGAGAGAGGACTGCAACTAGGGACAGAGAGAGAATATAAGCAAGAGGAGACTGCAATTTACTGGAGAGAATGGGCAAAGGAGCTATGGTACCGGGAACAAATAACTAAAGTGGGAAATGAGTGGAAAGTGGCCAATAAGACATTTGGACTGCAGCCTATAGACTGCCAGGCATTGACAGAGTATAGGCAAACAGAAGGGAATAGGTTTACAGTAAATGACAGACCTGCTCTGGTAGCATTTTTAGCTGAATCTAGAACAGAATCTGCTGTTAAAAAGGGATAATTAGTAGGGTATATAAAATATTGCACAATAACTACAGAAATCAGAGGAGGTTAGAAAAGAGACTGGATAAGCAATTCACAAGGAAGCAAAGGAAGGACATATGTATGGCTCCCAAATATGCAACAAAGTCTAGAAGACTTAGGAAAGTTGCCTGGAAGTGTTTCCACAGGGGCGGCCACGGTGGTGCAGCGGTTAGCGTTGTTGCCTCACAGCAAGAGGTCCTCCGGTTCGATTCTCGGCTGGGGTGCTTTCTGTGTGGAGTCTGCATGTCCTCCCTGTGGTCGCGTGGGTTTCCTCCGGGTGCTCCGGTTTCCTCCCACATCCCAAAGACATGCAGTAGGTGGATTGGACACTCTAAATTGGCCCTAGGTGTAGGTGTGTGCCTTCTGTGGAAGGTTGGACGCGAGGCTGGCAACTCGACACCATAAAACTCCACTGCCAATCATGAGCGGACAGATGATCCGCTGTGGCGACCCCTAACCGGGAAAAGCCGAAAGAAGAAGAAGAAGCCTGGAAGTGTTTCCGCAGGTATTTTTATACCCCAACCACACTCCAAAGATTTTTTTCCTCAGTTAGATGGCAAATGTTGGAGGTGTGATAGGGAAGAAAGAGGTAATTCGGAACACATGTTTCTAGAGTATAATGAGTTGGCAGACTTCAAATTTCCCTAGAAATATTGGGTGAGCAAATGGGTGTAACTACAGAAATGACTTTTTGAGCTGGGATCCAGGATATGAATTGCCTAGCCATATTAAGGCCTCATTAAGTTTAATTCTGGTGGCTGCCAAAAAGCAATTAACAGAAAATGGTAATCAAAGTCTAAACCAACTGTATTTGAAGTAATAAATATTATAACAAAGATAAAAAACTGGAAAGTGTGATCTTCAGAAAAGGGAAGGAGCAAACAAATTACATGGGCAATGGAATTGGAATGAAAATTGTACAAAAGAAATATACTTGACATATGTTTGTAACTGTGAACATGTTAACATGGTATATTTTCAACATACTTTTGCCTATGTCTTAAGTAATAATTCAATAAAGGTGTTACAAAACAAAACACATTTCCAAACAGTTTAACTTTCAGCCTCCCTCAAGGCAATGTGTTTGGATAATCTTCTCTGTATGCCTCAATTTCTTTTGACCCTCCCACAAGTATAATTACAAGGTATGCAGATAATATTTTACTATCAGACTAAACAAATGCGGTGGTGGTGCTGCGGTAGCGTTGTCGCCCGTTCAATTCTCAGTTAGAGCGTCTTCTGTGTAGCAACATGCGTGAATGGGTGTTCCTTCGTTGAAGGTTGTGCGTTAGGCCCGGCAAGCCAGTACGTAAAAATCTACTGCCAATCATTAGCGGACCGGAGTTCTGCTGTGGCAACCCCTAACCGGGAAAAGCCGAAAGACACAAACAAACTAAACAAATCCATTGCATTGCAAACCAGACTGCAACACAACTTTAACCAACTCCTGAATTACATACAGAGAATCACCTATCAGTACCAAAAAAGGCACGTTACTTGTGACATCTTAAAAGCTTCAAAACCAATTCCAGTTTGAAACCAAAAACCACAAAAACAATCCAAACTGAAGATGGTAATAAAAAATCTCTCCAAAAAAACACCACCAAAACCAGTACTGGAGGGAAACAGAACACGTTAAAAAAACTTTTTTTTATTTTCCGCTTTCACCCACACCAGGACTTCATCAGAATAATTCAGTCTAAAACTCAACCGCATTTAAACAACATCTAACCAATAACACCATCAATTACACACATAACACTCACTCAATACAAAACACATCAAACATTAGTCAGAGTTAAGAGCATTTTGCTGACTTTAATCTCTTTCCTTTTAAAAAACATTTAATGTTGATGTATTCATTAAGACCCAGTGCGTTATCTACCCCTGGTAAAATTTGCTAGACTATTTCTTTTTGTTCAGCTTTATTCTTAAAATCAACCCCCTTAAATCTAAGGGAACATCCTCTATGATAGTGAAAAGAAACTTTAAACCCATCGCAAGTTACAGAATGTTTAAACAGGGCATTGCTCTCGTCCTTAGATTTAATAGCATATAAAACACTCCTTAATTCTTTCTCCTACACTCCTAGTTGTCACCCCAACATAATAAGCAATACATTTAGAACACACACCGACATATACAATCCCCCTAGATTTGTAAGTAAAGACACCAAGAATGGAAATAGTAAATGTAAAATGATCTAAAACAAATGTGGGCTCTCTAGAATGTACCTACAAGCGTGGCAGTCACCACACTTGTACATCTTAGTTTTAGACCCACTACAACAGCATAAAGCCCTTTTACTGTTGCCATTTTTTAATGTTGTGTCTTTCGGCTTTTTCCCGGTTAGGGGTAGCCACAGCGGAACTCCGGTCCGCTAATGATTGGTAGTTGATTTTTACGTGCCAAGTTACCAGCCCTGACGCACAACCTTCAACGAAGGTACGCCCATTCACGCATGTCTCCACGCAGCACCACCACCACCATGCCATTAATTCCTTGTCATACTTAATAGGAATCATATAAATGTTAGCAACTTAACCAGTTTTTCCTATTACCATGGTGTTCAACAAGTGTGTTTTTTTCTATATGAAAATGTATATGATTTCCGTTGTCATTTTTTAATAACATTTTTAAATTATAATTATTTCTGTAAATAAACTTAGGCCTAGTCCAAGTCCAGTTTGAAACCGTAGACCCAATTACATCCTTCCAAAAACACTTACAACACATGCTGAAAATACCTCATTCACAAATCAAATCTTTTCAAGTAAGTAACCTCTTAATTTAACAACTGAATTCGGCTATACCAAAAACAATGTTCTACTTCAAAAACTAAAATACTCCTGCCATCAACAGTCATTAATTTGACTTCAGATGCTTCCTTAATTCAGTGCCTAGTAAACAAGATGAGCAGATTCACATACAGTCACAGAAAGTACAGTTTTGTACCTACCATAAATGTAGATGTTCGAGTGCTAATACAGCTGCACTCATAACAGATGGGTTCTCCTGCCGTCAGGCGGGTCCTCGGTCGGCCGAATTCCAAAGTCTAGGTCCGGCGTCGGTTGTAGTCGCTTCTTCCCTGACGTAAGTGTGACAGGGGTATAAAAGAACCAGCCGACGCCATTTTCTTCAGTTTTTCTTGCCCCAGATATCAGGTGCCCCCAGAAGGAAGGCAATACATAAATTTGTGTAATAAAGCAATGCCATATAATCAAAATACAGTAGTGCAAGCAAATACATCATGAATGAGTACCCCAATCTGGTTGCATGAGGATATGTTAGCCAATAGGCCTGTCCCAAGAGGGGAAGGAGGGAGGGAAACCTGGACTGCAGCTGTATTAGCACTCGAACATCTACATTTATGGTAGGTACAAAACTGTACTATGTTCATCGTGCATACAGCTGCAGTCATAACAGATGGGTAGAATCCCAAAGCTAAGAAAGGGGTGGTAGGCACTAGGTGGAACTAGGAGGAGCCAAAATGCCCTGCAAGACTGCAGTGACAAAGCCCGCTCTAGATTTGGAGTATAGTGGAAGGTGGTAGTGCTTGGAGAAGGTATGCACAGAACTCCAAGTGGCTGCTTCTAAAATATCTTTGGTAGGAACTCCTCTGAGAAAGGCTGCAGAGGTAGCCGTGGCCCTTGTGGAGTGAGATCTGATGCCTGTAGGTACAGTTTTGCCATGAAAAGAATAGCAAAAGCGTATGCAGTGGGCTATCCATTTTGAGATTGTCTGTTTGGAAATTGGCTTTTCCTTGAGCTCCTATAGCATAGGACACAAAGAGCTGTTCTGATTTTCTGAAAGGCTTTGTTCTGTCCAAATAATAAGGCAGTTGTCTGTCTATGTCCAAGGAATGTAGTAATCTCTCCCCTTTGTTTTGAGGATTAGGATAAAAGGTAGGTAAGTGTATGGCCTGATTCAAAGCTAGCCTGGATACCACTTTTGGCATAAAGGACGGGTTGGTTCGTAATGAAACTCTGTCCTGATGGAAGATGATAAAAGGCTGCACAGCCATGAGAGCTTGTAGTTCTGAAACTCTACGAGCTGAGGTAATAGCCAGAAGGAAAGCTGTTTTCCAGGACAAATATTGCAAATCTGATGAGGCAGCTGGCTCAAAAGGAGGCAAGGTCAGTTTTTCCAGAATGAAATTGAGATCCCAAGCAGGTATTGGTTGTTTCGTTGGGGGTTTTAGATTCTTAGCCCCTCTGAGGAACTGTCTTAAGGGGGGGGTGAGAGAATAAGGGTGGATCAGTGTTTTATTCTGCAGAAATGGCTGAGGCATGGATTTTTGATGGAGGAGAATGAAAGTCCACTGCTTAGTAGCACAGCTAGATACTGTAATATTTGAGGTAAATTCAGTTTTCCAGGATCCTGGCACTTTTTCTCATTCCAGACACAAAACAGTTTCCATTTTGCGGAGTAAGCTTTTCTAGTAGACGGCCTTCTGGCCTCCAAAATGACATCCTGCACCTCCTTGGAGAGTAGGGTCTGTTGTGATGCTAAGGAATCTTCCATGCGGCTAGATTGAGTGTTTTTAGCTGACTGTGAAGAGTTTTGAAGCTGTGCTGAGTCAGGAGAAGAGGCATTAGAGGCAGGGTCCATGGTGGGGAATGCGTCAGGCTCCTCAGGAGTGGGTACCAGTGTTGTCTTGGCCAGTCTGGAGCAATGAGAATCATCTTTGGTCTGTCTGCTCTGGTTTTCAATAGAACTTTGGGCAGCAGAGAAAGAGGTGGGAAGGCATAAACTGTCATTGATGTCCAACTGAAAGAAAGAGCGTCCACTCTCCAGGCCTTTGGATGAAAAATCCTTATGCAGAATTTTTTCAATTGGTGATTTTTGTGGGAGGCAAAGAGATCTATGTCTGGCCTTCCCCATGCTTGGATTATCTCTGTAAAAACTTGAGGATGCAACTTCCATTCGTGTGGATCTGTCATATTTCTGCTTAGGTTGTCTGCCAGCATGTTTTCCTTGCCTGGCAAGTACTGTGCTTGTAAGTCCATGGCCATGTTCCAAAGTGACATGGCCAGTCTGCATAGGGGGTATGAATGTGTTCCTCCCTGTTTGTTTATGTACCACATTACTGTGGTTTGTCCGTTCTCATCAATAGTTGACCTGGTTGCAGAAGGTCCTTGAAAGCTATAATAGCATTTATCACTGCTAGCATTTCTTTTTGATTGATGTGAAGGTGCTTTTCTTTTTGGAACCATTTGCCCTGAATGCACCGATCTGTCATGTGCGCCCCCCAGGCATAGTCCGAGGCGTCTGTTGTGATGACTTGATTTGCTTGAGGCTTGCTGAATGGGAAACCTGTGTTTGTTTGGCATGCTTGAGCCCACCACAGAAATTCCTTTTGAAGACATGGAATTATTGGTATTATTGTTTCCAAACTGTGGCTGTGCTGAGACCATATGTTTTTCAGGTACCATTGAAGTTTCCTCATATGCAGCTTTGCACATGGGATTAGTAAAATGCAAGATGCCATGAATCCCAGAGCCTGCAGGATTTTCCTTGCAGTCAGACTGGTGCAGTTTGCTAGCACTCTGAAGTATTGAGTTAGTTGCCCCTGCTTCTCTGGCGTGAGGTAGGCCATCTGGGTGTTTGTGTCCAAGTTGGCACCCAGGAAAATTATTTTCCGAGAGGGTATTAGCCTTGATTTCTTTTTGTTGACTGTGTATCCCAGATAATTCAACAACATTATTACATAAGCCAGATGTTTCAGAAGAATGTGCTTGCTGTCCGCTTGGATCAGGCAGTCGTCCAAATAGGGGTATATTTGTATCCCTTGAAGTCTGCAGTAGGCAATTACTGATGCCAGGCATTTCGTGAATACTCTGGGCACAGTAGATAAGCCAAAGGGCAATGCAGAGAATTGATAATGGGTTGAACCTGCAAGAAATATGAGGTATCTTCTGCAATTTTGTCTGAATGGGAAATGCAGGTATGCCTCCTTGAGGTCCAATGTTACCAGCCAAGACTCCTTGCCCAGCATGGGAAGAAGATGCTGCAGAGTGAGCATCTTGAATTTTGGTACGAGTAGAAATGTGTTTAGGATGGATAGGTCCAAAATAGGTCTCCAATCTTTTCCATTCCTTGGTACCAGGAATAGTCTGGAATAAAAACCTTGACCTTGTTCGTGCGTAGGTACCTCTTGAATATCTTTCATGTCTATGAGATCTGTAATTTGTCTTTGTGCCTCTGCCCTTTGATTGTGTGACAGGTTTGGCATGCCTCTCATTTTTGGAAGGGTGTGAAAATGGAATCTGTAGCCTCTGTTTATAATGTCCAGGATCCATTTGTCTTTTGTGACAATATGCCAATTTTTTGAAAATAATGCCAGTTTTCCACCTAAGGGTGCTGCCATTTGAGTCTTGCTTGGCATGCAAAGGGGAAAGTCATTGGGCTTGCTTTCTGAATGGTTGTGAGTTATCCTCACCACCTCTTTGTGTAGGAGCTTGCCATTGTCTGCCTCTAAACGATCCTTGGGATTGCCCTCTGCCCCTCGGGCGCCTGTATCTACCTCTTTGGGGTCTGTCCGTGGCTGGAAAGGACCAATTTTTGGAAG